>NW_016107370.1:2161568-2162706 GCF_001604975.1 Cebus imitator | reverse complement strand
CTCTGTTGCTTTGTAACACAGGCTGGAGTGCAGTAACTTGATCTAGGTTCACTGTAACCTCTGCCTCCCAGGCTCAATCCTCCCACCTCAGCCTCCCAAGTAGCTGGGACCACAGGTGTGGTGTGCACCATCATGCCCGACTAATTTTTGTATTTTTTGTAGAAACAGGGTTTCAACATGAGCCAAGGTGGTGTCACTGCACTCCAGTGTGGTGACAGAGCGAGACTCCGTCTCAAAAAAAAAAAAATTAGGATGTTTTTCCCTGGCCTAAGATGCTTGAATGTTTGCAGGTGACAAGAATGGATGTCACAGATCAGCCTGAGATTTAAATATCTGCCCTGAAAGGGCAAGGTTAGGAAACCCTGAAGTAGAGCAGAGTGGGTCTGTACCTACTAGGAATGCAGCTCTGCTTTCAGTAATCAAAGACTTACAAGTAACATGTGAAACATGACATTTTTCTATCTATCCAAAAAAGGAGGCTTGTCTCTTATTTTGTTTTATTATTAATATTCCATACCGGCAACAGTTAAATTAGATAACTAGAGAACTGAGTATTTGATGTACCCTCTATGGAAAGTGATTTATCATTATGATTCAAGAACCCAAAAGCCATTCATGCTCTTGGACCTAGTAATTCCCCTCAAAGATATATGTTGAAAAGAAATATCAAACTTGGAGACAAATGGTTTCCATGAAAATTTTGCCAAACCATGATTTATGAAAGCACAACATCGGAAATAATCCCAGTATTTAATAATAGAAGGTATACATAAATTATGTCTTTAATTCATGGAATGGAATGTTAGGCAGAGGTTAAAATTATATTACTTTAAAAATAAAATAATATAGGAAATGCGTGTGGCATAAAATTATTGAAAGAAAGATACTAAGGTATATATACAGAATGCTTTCATGTATCAAAAGCTGAGCAGAGCCTGGGAAACATAGTGAAACTTTACTCTTTAAAGAAGTTAAAAAATTAGAAAGGTACAGTGGTTCATGCCTGTAGTCCCAATTACTGGGGAGGCTGAGGCTGGAGGATCGTTTGAGCCCAGGAATTGGAGGCTGCAGTGAGCTGTGATGGCACCACTGCACAGATGGCCTGGGTGACAGAGCAAGACCCTTGTCTCTTTAAAAA
>NW_016107370.1:2142354-2161552 GCF_001604975.1 Cebus imitator | reverse complement strand
AAAAAAAAAAAAAAAAAAAAACTGGGCAGAAGAAATATCAGAAGGATAAGCCCCGAAATATTAGCAGTAAATTCACCTTGCCTTGACTGACAATGTGGAGCTGGGGTAATTTTCCCCTCTCTCTTAACTCCTAATGTTTTCCAATGTTTCCTAAATTGAACATATATTTTAACAAAAAGGAACAATAAATTTTTTAATATGGCATGAATAATCCACAACTATAAGTCTCTCCATGAATTCTTGAGGCCTTAAGGTGTTTCTAAAACTAACAAAAATTAAGGTGATAAATATCCAGTGCGGGAAAGCCGGTGCACTGACGCCTTGCTGAGGGCGTGGTAAATTACTTCACTCTTTCCGGAGAGCAATCTCACAAGATGTAACCAGTGCCACAAAATTGTTCCTACCTTTGACCTACCAATTCCACTTGGAAATCTGCCCCCATGGAAATAACTAAGAAAAAGTAATATGTTCAAAGGCATGCATTGCAGTGCCATTTATCATGAAAACTTGGACACGATCTAGATGCCCAACCATGAAAAATGGTAGATAAACCCTAAAACTGACATGAATGCAGGTTATGTCAATATGTGGCAATGTTTATAAGAACAGTTAAACGGAAAATGCTGAGCACTAGATATTACATGCACACACTGATCGTAACTGCAAAACACACACTGACTTGCGTAGGATAAATGTTGGAAGAGAATGCAGAAAAAGGCAAACAGTAAAGGATTTGGCATTTACTTTTCTGTAAAGTTAGTTTCCTACATTTTATTTATTTATTTTTTTTTTTGAGATAGAGTTTCGCTCTTGTTACCCAGGCTGGAATGCAATGGCGCGATCTCGGCTCACCGCAACCTCCGCCTCCTGGGTTCAAGCAATTCTCCTGCCTCAGCCTCCCGAGTAGCTGGGACTACAGGCATGCACCACCATGCCCAGCTAATTTTTGTATTTTTGGTAGAGACGAGGTTTCACCATGTTGACCAGGACGGTCTCGATCTCTTGACCTCGTGATCCACCCGCCTCGGCCTCCCAAAGTGCTGGGATTATAGGCGTGAGCCACCGCGCCCGGCTCCTACATTTTAAAAAGCAGCTCTGCATGGAACTGGGGCACTTTCTGAGGGTTTTGTGAAAGAGGCCACATGAGGAGAAAAGCTTGTCCCAATCAGACTCACTTAGCGTGGATGAAGATAATTACTGGGGTGGTGAGGTGGAACTGGAAGTCATTGGCAAGGTACCAGGTCCAGCCATTGCACTGCGAAGAGAGCAGAAAAGGTCACTTTTCCTTCATTTACCAGTTCTGCTCCATACTTTCCACCCGCCTCGACGAGGAATAAGAATTCAGTAGATGGGTAGGGCGAATTTCCGTGGGAAGACAAAGGAAACTTGAGTTTGTGATATTAATATTTCACATGGCTCATCTTGAGCCTTGTACCAAGCCTGGATGGCAGGTACTATTGGTGCCATTTTACAAAACGGAGATTCAGACAAAATTTCTCTTTTGCTTAAAAAAGAAAAACGACCATAGCCCATCTCCTGGGACAGCTGTGGGAACTGAACTCTGTCACATTACAGGAATGTAAGGTTGTCATCACGACAATGCAGTTGGAAGTCAGAGGGGTCAACGTTTTTCTCTTTTCTTTGCCTTTCCCCATGCCCCAACTCTAGGTGGAAAGAACATGTTCATTTAGAACCAGGGCTTGGCTCCAGATGATGTTTTGTGGGGAACCCTAGAGTTCCCATGGATGATTGACATGGGATTGCCTGGCCAAAATGAGTTCCACAGACCATCCATGCTTGTGCCAGTTGGTTACCAGTATTTTTTTTTTTTCTTTAATGTGGGGAAGTCCTGGGGGGCAGTTATCTCCAGAGGACCGTGGCACCTCTGCTTTTAAGGATCTAAAGTGAGATGTACCTCCAAAAGGCCACTGGCTGGTATTTCCACTGCTTCCCACAAATGGCCCAGGTCAGTTTGCAGCGGGGAAGACAGCTCAGAGTATCCCGGGGAACCCCATCACAGACAGGCCCTCTGAGAGGGGGGCGCCACCTGCAGGCAGGTAGATGGTGATGCAAGCCTGTCCAAACAGCTAGGCATTTCCAAACGGAAGGCAGCCAGATATCTAGTTGGTGAGTTGTGATGTACAATGATGAGGACCTGCCATGTTTTAGCGATTCCCTTTGCAGCCTTGATTTGAAGGCCTATGTGGAATTGGTGATATGACTGAATTATAGCTATTTCACTTTCACTTGCTTCAAGTTCATTATGAGGAAACTGGGGCTTTGGAAATGCCAAGACATACATAGATGCTCTTGCTCCAAACCACCTCGGTCAGGTCTACTTTGAACTTCAGTGGAATTCAACCCAGTAAGGGTACGGTGCAGTGTCCCATCGTGGTATAGGCTCTCCAGACAGAGGTGAGGAATTTGTCCTTTCCCGGTGGGACGACACGGGCTGGCACAGGAACAGTGATAGGGCAGGGTCAGCTGCCTCTGGGACATGTGCTAGATGACCGGCCTCTTGCTGGCTACTGCCATGCTCCCCTCCCTCTGCTGTTCACAGCAGCTGCCCCCTGCATAGCCTGGTGTGGTTACACCCACGCCATGACCAGATTGCAGCCTACCTTTACTCCAGAGAAAACACCAGAAGAAAAGGGACCAGACTCAGGTTCGCCCTTGGAAAGCCCCCCACACCGCATGAAGAAATGATGGGCCAGGTTTGCACCCTTCTGCCTTTTCAAAGCCAGCAACGCGAGACTCACCGCACTCGGGACCGACACAAAGTTATTTAGCAACAGCAGATTTGTCCACCACGCTTGCCGGCAGCTATCCCAGTGGAATTTGGGCACTTCCCAGACAGGTCCCCAGGGAATAAGAGAGAACAGTCCAACCAACAAGCACACTGAATACAGGTGAAGAGGCTGCAACCTGGCAGGAGAGAGCCGGGAGAGAGAAGGTGACTTTCCACAGGGGTCCCTCCTGTCCCCTCAGCGGGCACGTGGTGGGTGGAGCATAGGTGCTCAAAAACAGATTGTTTATACTGTGGGCAGCCGCCACCAGCACCCACAAGTTCAAGGTCACTTACTGAACACCCATCATGTATGGGTTCAGGTGTGACTGCTGCAAAAATACTGCGATTTATTTCTTTATATTTTAGAGGCAGGATCTCACCCATTACGACTTTGACTTCCACCTCCTGGGCTCAAGCGATCCTCCCACCTCAACCTCCCAAGTAGCTAGAACTGCAGGCGCATGTCGCCATGTCCCACTAAAAATCCTGTTATTTACTGAGCTGGTCGTATAGTTCAACCACTGTGGGAGGAGCCTCCTAGGGATGTCTAACCCTCAAAACCATCCTGCAAGGTAGCCACAACCTCCATTTTGGGAGGAAATTATAGCTAAGAGAAGTTAGGGTGACTTGCTCAAGGTCAGCAACCACATAGGAATACCAAGACCTGATACCTGTCCATGTTCTTTCCACGTGGCCTCACGAGATGAAAAGCTCTTCCTTTCCTCCCTCGCTTCATTTCTCCCTTCCTTCACACCCTACCTCCTCCAAGCAAGATCTGAAGCAGCTATGAAGGGGAAGAGGCAGGAGCAAGGTGTCTAGACCAGCGCTGTTCAATAGAAACAGGATGCACGCACGGCTGTCCCCAGTGTCACATCTTCCAGTAGCCACAATATAAAAGGTAAAAAGATGGTTCACGCCTGTAATCCCAGCACTTTGGGAGGCTGAGGCAGGTGGATCATGAGGTCAGGAATTCAAGATCAGCCTGGCCAAGATAGCGAAATCCCAACTCTACTAAAAACACAAAACAAATTAGCCGGGTGTGGTGGCAGGCGCCTGTAATCCCAGCTATTCGGGAGGCTGAGGCAGAGAATTGTTTGAACCCCTGAGGCGGAGGTTGCACTGAGCCCAGATTGTGCCACTGAACTCCAGACTGGGCGACAGAGCGAGACTCCATCTCAAAATAAATAAATAAATAAAATAAAATAAAATTTAAAAAGGTAAAAAGAAATAGGTACAACTCATTTTAATATAATGTATTTAGACCAATATATCCAAAATATTATCATTACAAAATGTAGCCAATATGAAAGATTATTAATAAGCTGTTTGATATTATTTTCTCTTTTACTGAGTCTTCAGAGCCCCTTGTGGGCTTTGCACACACAGCCCATCTCAACTGGCCACTTACCTGGTGGCTATTTGCTGGACAGTGTGGGTTTAGGATTTAGAAGTGAGATTATGGACTGGAGGTACATACAATTCTGGCATGGATTCTGGATGGGCTGGGGTTGGAGCCCTCTTCTAAAAGAATACAGCTAAAAATCCAGGGTAGTTTTGGCTCAGCTAGGACAGACCAATGGCCCAGCGGTACCTCCAAACATCTGGGTGAGAGGGTGGGAGCTGGGTGGTGTTGACAGATAGGAACTGGCAGGACTCGGAGCATCTCCACTTAGCGGCGCTCCCCCAGCAGAGAGGACTCAGCACCAAGCCTCTGGTCAGCACCCGGGAGCGAGACCATTGATTCCTCTGTTCTCACCAGTGAGAACATCCTACATAGAGAGTGTCCGGTGGTGGGAGGGCAGTAGACATTCAAGGAGAGGGAGTGGCGTTGTTGATCAATGTCATAGAGGAAAGACAGCAACTCTGTCAGGACACAGCTTCCCAGGCCGGGCACTGTGGCTCACGTCTGTAATTCCAGCACTTTGGGAAGCCGAGGCAGGCAGATCACAAGGTCAGGAGCTCAAGACCAGCCTGGCCAACATGGTGAAATCCCGTCTTTACTAAAAATACAAAAATTAGCCAGTCGTGGTGACGGGTGCTGTAATCTCAGCTACTCGGGAGGCTGAGGCAGGAGAATCGCTTGAACCTGGGAGGCAGGGGTTGCAGTGAGCCGAGATCGCACCATTGCACTCCAGCCTGGGCAACAGAGCCAGACTGCATCTCAAAAAAAAAAAAAAAAAAAAAAGACACAGCTCCCCAGATCAGCTTGCCTGCACATTTGCTCAGGCGACAGCCTCCCTGGGTCCTAGGCCCTGGGTCCTGCCATGTTTGCCATCTGACCACACTGCCCTGCAGCTGCCCCCACAAGCCTCCACCCCGCCTCCCTGATCATCCTTCCCACCATCTGTCACCTCCCTTCCCCATGGGAAGTAGTCGGCCACTGCTCCCTTCAGAAGCAGAGCAGAAGGGAGCGTTCCCCTGCCCCCTACTCCAGGCAGCATCCCCTCCTCTGCCAAATCCCCGCTCCCTGGGGTGCGTGTTGAAATGCAGGCTCGGTCTGCAGGCTGTTGGATGGGCCTCGCCTTGAGTAGCAAGCCTGTCTCAACTTTCACACTGAGAAAATCATGCATTGTCTCCTCTTTCCTCTTCTCTAAAAGGGAAATGATAGTTTCTGCTTTCTGAGACTTTTTGAAAATCTAAAGAGATCAACAAGAAAACAGTTTGAAATTTCTAAAACACCCTAAAATGTATGTGTGCTACATTTTTGTCCAGGTTTCCAAGAGAATGAAAGTCAGAGTGTGATTTCAAAGATTAAAACGTAGGATACTGGCCAGTGCGGTGGAGGTGTGAGAAGCAGGCATTCTCATACCTGGTGGGTGGGAAGGTAAATTGGAAAATACCCACAAAATGTTAAATGCACAAAACCCCCAATTCCACTTGTAGGAATTTAGCCCACAAACATATCTATACAAGTGCACAAAAATATAGGGATTGCCTCATTGTCTAAGACAGCAAAGAACTTGGACATTACCTCTAGGCCCACTAATGGGGACAAGTTAAATACATAGTGGTACACCCCACTGTGCCAGACTGACAACCTTTAACATCAGGGATGTGGATTCTTGTGTGCTAATAGAGAAACAGGCCCATTCTGGCCGGGCGCGGTGGCTCACGCCTATAATCCCAGCACTTTGGGAGGCTAAGGTGGGCGGATCATGAGGTCAGGAGATCGAGACCAACCTGGTTAACACAGTGAAACCCCGTCTCTACTAAAAATACAAAGAGAGAGAGAGAGAAATAAGCCAATTCTGTATTATCAAGTGAAAACAGCACATGCAAACAGTGAAGCATATAGTGCAATCCTATTCCTACAGGAGAACAGCGCTTATAGATACGTGGAAAGTTTCTGCAAGAATTCCTAAGAACTGTGAAGACAGGTGTCCTGTGGGGAGTGAGACTGGAAGGGGGACCCTTTATTTTAGTTATAATCTTCTGTTGTAGTTAGACATTTTCATCATAAGCTATTTAAAAAATCGTAATTTTTAAAATGTAAAACTAGTTGACATAGCCAGGCAATTCTACAGCTCTAGAACCCGACTTTGTTCCAATACCATTAGGTAATCTCTGTCCTGACTTCACCCTAGAAGTTGGGTTTGGGGATTTTCTTATAACTTGCAGTAGCTCCCAAGCGGTTTTCCCCAATCTCCCGAATGGCTGTAAGAGAATGGCCCTGACTGCAGCCGGAGTGCGAATTGCAAGATGTGACTTTGCACATACCACGGCCTTGCTGGGACCCTCCAAAGCTTTGTCTCAGAACAATAGGGAGCTCCTTAGGGCAGCCTCTGCCCCTCTCTGACCTCATTCCTCCCACTGTCCATGTGGTTCGCTTCGCTCCACAAAGCACCTTTGGGCTCTCTGAGGCTCTTCAGACACTGCAACGCCCCTCCTTCCCCAGGACCTCTGTGCTTCGGTTCTCCCGGCATGGACCGTTCTTCCCCCACAGAATTTTCTTTGCTTAGAACAGTCCTCTACTTTGCTCTAGGCTCTGGCCAAAAGTTACCTCCCCTAACTGCCCTTCCAGAGAAAGCTTCCACCTTGCTTTCTTCTCCAATGTGTTTATTTATTTATGGCCAAGTCTTGTCCCATCACCCAGGCTGGAAAGCAGTGGTGTGATCACGGCTCACTGAAGTGTCAACCTCCTGGGCTCAAGCCATCCTCCCGCCTCAGCCTCCCGCGGAGCTGGGACCACAGGCGCACGCCACCACACCAGGCTAATTTTTTGTATGTTTTGTAGAGATGAGGTCTCACTATGTTGCCCAGGCTGGGCTCAAACGCCTGGGCTCAAGGGATCCTTCCACCTTTGCCTCTCAGACTACTGGGATTGTAAGGCATGAGCCGCTGCACCCAGCCTCTTCTCCAAATGATCACTTTGTGGAACCCATCCTCCCTGGCCTAGCAGACATTTATTTGCATGCTACAACTTCAAATTGCATATTCATTTATTATTTATTTATTTATTTTGAGACAGAGCCTAGCCCTTTCACCCAGGCTGGAGTGCAGTGGCATGATCTCTGCTCACTGCAACCTCCGCCTCCCGGATTCAAGTGACTCTCCTGCCTCAGCCTCCCCAGTAGCTGGGATCACAGGCACATGCCACCAGGCCTGGCTCGTTTTTGAATTTTTTTTTAGTAGAGACGGAGTTTCACCGTGTTAGCCAGGATGGTCTCGATCTCCTGACCTCGTGATCCGCCTGCCTCAGCCTCCCAAAGTGCTGGGATTACAGGCGTGAGCCACCACGACTGGCTGCATATTCATTTATTTATTGTCTGCTTCTCTTCACTGGAATGCTCCTGTGAGCTGGAAGGCACTTTTGCCTGGCTTATTAAAACCCTCTTCTCAGTGCTTAGGATAGCATCTGGCACATAACGGGCCTCCAGTGAACACAGGATGAGTGAGTGAACAGTCTTAGCCCATCCTCCTGGAGATAAGCAGACAAGTGATCAGTGCTAACCAGGCAGCATCAGTGAGTTATACCAGCATGCATGAGAACCTCAGAATGGCCAGAGGAGCGTGACTCTTTCTTCACTACGGTCACCTTAGTGAGGGTGAGTTCAAGTTGTGGGTTGGTGACAACTCCCTCTACTTTCAACAGAGCTTTGTCCCAGGTTGGGCTGATGGTCTCCTTAGCTCTCACCTGTCTCTCCTCCAGAGTTCCCAGCTCAGGAGCATCAGCACCACCTGCCATGTGACTCAAGCCAGGAAATCCCTGAGTCCTTGGTCTCTCCTCTCTCCATTCCCACTGCCAGTTGCCAGTGCAAACCCTGCTCTGCCGCTCGGATATTCAGTAGTTTACTCGCTGGGGTCCTTGCCTTACAAGGCTTCACTACCACCCCACTCTCACCCCGTGCCCCTCCTGACCCCACCGCTGCTCTATTCACCTTGAAAAATCCCCTCTCTCCTCAATCCCAGCTCCAGACTTGTACTCTGAAGTAGGTTTCTCAAGGCTGGATGCAGTTGCTCACAACTGTAATCCCAGCATGATGGAGGCCAAGGCGGGCAGATTACCTGAGGTTAAGAGTTCAAGATCAGCCTGGCCAACACAAGAAACCCTGTCTCTACTAAAAATACAAAAATGAGCCAGGTGTGGTGGTGGATACCTGAAATCCCAGCTACTCGGAAGGCTGAAGCAGGAGAATTGCTTGAACCTGGGAGGTGGAGGGTGCAGTGAGCCAAAATTAAGCCACTCACTCCAGCCTGGGCAACAGAGCAAGACTTCATCTAAATAAATAAATGAAATGAAGTAGGTTTCCCAAGCAGAACCCACTATGCCGTTAGATCCCCTGCCCCAACCCCCACCTAACCCCTCTTAGCATTTATCACCATGAACCCTCAGACTGAACGCCAGTATCTCACCCCCAGAAAACCTCAGGGCAGGACAGGATGCTTACCCCAGTGACACACACCTGAAATATATTGAAATCATAAGCCTTCTTTCCTTCCCTGGAGGAGGGCTCGATTTTACAAAGCTTGGAAGTAACCACAAAGACCGTGGTGAAAAGAAACCAACAAAGGTCTATTCCTTAGCTCGTCCCCATTCTTCACCTACTTGATGGAAAGCTTAAAAGGCATAAATAACAACCACACTAATAACGATAGCTCCTACTTACTGAGGGCTTACTATGTGTAAAGCACCCTTCCGGTTTCTTTACATACACTATCTCATTTAATCCTCACAAGAGTCCTATGACGTGCCACTATTCTTCCCATTTTAGAGATGAGCAAACACAAGCACAGAAAGATGGAGACGCTTACTCAAGGTCACATCACTGCTGTGTGATGGAGCCAGAATCCAAGTTCAGCAGTCCAACTATGGAGTCTGCATTTGCCCACTGCATTTCAGTCACCCCAAAGATTGTGACAACACTCCTCTCCCTATTTTGTGACAGTGCAGGGTAACAAGATGAACGCAGACCAGGAGTCAGGAGTGATGGCTTCCAGCTCAGCAAATAACCAGGACATAGAAAATAAATAAATGGCAGGGTCGGATGCCATGAGCTGAAGTTTCCTTTTCTCCCTTAACTTTGTGGTTGTTTGTTTGTTTGTTTTGAGACAGGGTCTCACTCTGTTGCCCAGGCTGGAGTGCAGTGGCATGATCTTGGTTCACTGCAACCTCCACCTTCCAGGTTCAAGCGATTCTCCCACCTCAGCCTCCGGAGTAGCTGGGGTTACAGGCACGTGCCACCACTCCCAGCTAACGTTTTTTATTTTTGTTAAGGAGTTTCATCATGTTAGCCAGGCTGGTCTCGAACTCCTGACCTCAAGTGATAGGCCTGCCTCGGCCTCCCAAAGGCCTCCTGAAAATGCCTGGGATTACAGGCATGAGGTACCGTGCCCAGCCCTTCCACCCTTAATTTTGGCTGTCTCATTCCATTGCTGCCACTCTGCTACCACTGATTCTATATTCTGCCCCAATGTTAGAATCCCTTTGGCATCCACCAACCACACCTTCCTAAAGGAGACCGTCATTCTTCCTGCCTCCCTCCCAGCAGAATGGCCATGGCCCAGAGCTTCGACCAAGTTCCTCTCCTGGTCATGTATTGTTTTATTTTTATTTAATTTTTTTTTTTTTTTTTGAGATGGAGTCTTGTTCTGTTGCCCAGGCTTGAGTGCAGTTGCTCGATCTCGGCTCACTGCAACCTCCACCTCCCAGGTTCAAGCAATTCTCCTGCCTCAGCCTCCCAAGTAGCTGGGATTGTAGGCACCCACCACCATGCCCGGATCATTTTTGTATTTTTAGTAGAGACAGGGTTTCACCATATTAATCAGACTGGTCTTGAACTCCTGACCTCATGATCCACCCGCCTTGGCCTCCCAAAGTGCTGGGATTACAGGTGTAAGTCACCGCTCCCAGCCCTATATTGTTTTATTTTTATTGTTACCATTAGCATTCTGATTTACATGATCCAATTACTGTTAATTTACAGACAGACAAATTCTCCTGTTGAATATAGATTCCATGGAAATCTGACAGTGCATTTATTAAACTCTGCTGCCCATCAGCTGAGGTCTAAGGGTGTCTTTGCCAGTGGAACATATCAGTTTTCATGGTGTTTGTCCCAATAGAATTTGAACCATATTAAACCAGCTAAAATCAAATGTACTTAGGGAAGAAAACTATTTCTTTCAGTTTGTTTTTCTTTGGAAATTCTTTCAAAAGAGGGTTAAAGTCAGAAAACTAATAAATTGTTACATAGTAATGAGGAATTGAGAAATTATATAAATAAACCTACCTTACCAGGCGACTGAGAACGTATCTGAGTATGACTTTAGGGGTTATTCCTTTGTCTGAATTCTGATGCATCTTTAAAAACGACCTTGCGCTTAACCATCCACTAAAAGAAAAGGAATTGTCACAGGAATTACTTATCAGTAATACAGTTCGGCCTGGCACGGTAGCTCATGCCTATAATCTCAGCACTTTGGGAGGCTGAGGCGTGCGGATCACAAGGTCAGGAGTTTAAGACCAGCCTGGCCAACATGATGAAATCCTGTCTCTACTAAAAATACAAAAATTAGCTGGGCATGGTGGCAGGTGACTGTAGTCCCGGCTACTCAGGAGGCTGAGGCAGGAGAATCACTTGAACCCAGGAGGTGGAGGTTACAGTGAGCTGAGGTCGCCCCACTGCACTCCAGCCGGGGCAACCTAGCGAGATTCCACCTCAAATAATAATAATAATAACAACAATAATAATATAGTTCATTGATTGATTCATTTGCTTGTCCCAATCTGGACAGAATAAATGATGCTGCATTAACAAAGCACCTCCAAGTCTTAAAATGTTTGTTTTGTTCTTGCTCATGCTGCACGCCCAGGTTGACAGAGCAGCCACCATCTGAAAGCTCACCAGTGACCATGGAAGATGACAAAACAGCATTCTGGAGGGCCGCAAACCAGCAATGAAACCCTCGAATCTAAAAGTGTCATGCTTAAAGCTCTTAGTGTGAGAGTTTAAAGCACTTAGCATAATGGCAATACCAGGTACCACTGGGTCAGAACTAATGATGCGACTCCCCCAACCACAATGGAGCCCGGGAGTGGAATGCTGCCAGCTGCCAGAAAGGGAGGGAGACAGAAACATTTGTCAAACAATATTAATGACTACCATTTGATCTTTTGAAATAGTAACACCAAGGCTTTCCATTTGTGTAATAGTACATCGCTTTCAAAGTACTTTCGCTAATGAGGTTGCTTTTGATTCTCCAGTTGTACCAAACTACTTTGCAAAAAAATATTTGTTGGCTGGATATGGTGGTTCCCAACTGTAATCCCAGCACTTCGGGAGGTGGGTCGATCACCTGAGGTCAGGAGTTTGAGACCAGCCTGGCCAACATGGCAAAACACCACCTCCACTAAAAATACAAAAATTTGCTGTGCATGATGGCGTGTGCCTATAGTCCCAGCTACTCAGGAGGCTGAGGCAGGAGAATCATTTGAACCCTGGAGGCGGAGATTGCAGTGAGCCGAGATCGCACCACTGCACTCCAGCCTGGGCAACAGAGTGAGACTCTGTCTCAAAAAAATAAAGAGAGAAAGAAATGTTTGTTGAGTGAATAATTGACTAGATGAATAAACAGCCCTATTAGGTAAAAAGGAAGATACTATCATTCCTGCTTCTCTGACGGGAAAAGTGAGACCCAGAGATTATTAAGCGGGTTGCCCAAGATCACAAAATTCTTAACCAACATACCCTGATGACAAATTCATTATCCAGAATGTTCAGCTAAAGAAACCAAAGTTATGCCTTTTAATTGCAACTGATTGGGTAAGCAAGTATGTGAGTTTCTCAACCTTTTGACATTTATACCAGTGATCACTGTGGGTGTTTCCCTAAGGAGCTAATGTATTTCCTATTGCAAACAAAGCTGTGCGTTGGGTGGGACTTGGAAGGGATCAGGGAGGGTTGGAGAATGTCTCTATTCTCTGCCTGCCAGATTTTCCTTTGAAAAGCAGCAAGTTGGACTCATTAAATAGGAACAAAATTTATAGAGACATCTAAAAGAGAATGCTAAGAGGGGGAAGCAGGGCAGCCAATTCTGATTCCGGCCTCCTCTTAATTTCAGGAAAGGATAAATCAGGGCAATTCTTTCTTTTCAGAGTGACTGGCTCCCCCTCTGCCACCACAGTTGCTAAGCAAAGCCTGGGTCTCGCTGTGTGTGCGGGCACGCACCTCCCAGCCTGCAAGTTCATCCAGAGAGGGCAACAAGAAAGACTGGCAGGAAAACAAGCTCTGAGCAAGATAGCTAGCTCCAAGGGGCTAAGACCCAGAGAGCTGAACCCATTGCAACAGAGAATAGCATGCGCTAGTGATGGATGAAGTCAGCCCGAGAGTGGGAGAGGATCACAAAGCAGTCACCATCAGAAGGTTTTGGTTGTGCTATGTAAATATCAGTGACATAGTAAGACATGGTTTCTTGTGAAACAAAGTACACTTAAGTTTTAATTCTAACCTTACTAGCTGTGTAGACTTGGACAAATTACCTCATTACTGAACATCAAGAAGTTTCTCTTCTGTAAAAATGGGGATGATATGGATACCAGCTTTATAGGTTTATTGTGAGAATTGCATGGGATAAGAGATTTCAAGCTCTTAGCATAATGGCAATACAAGGCATCGCTATTAATAATGGTTCCATTGTTGAAAAGAAAGTTTTAAATAAAAGAAAGTGTGAATGTTTGAAAGTAATACAATAAAAACTGAAGGAAAAGAAGAAAAAGACAGTCATGGAGACTGGTGGTGAGAAAAGGAAGCAAACAGTGATAAAGAGAAAAGAAATGTAAACTGAGCCTCTAGGCTGCTGTCAAAATCTGCCTGGCTTCCGCCAGCTCTGTCAGCCTCAGCTCCTCCTGCCTGGGCTCACACAGAGTTTCTCAGGCTTCAGCAGGCACAACCCGGAGAGCTTGTGACAGCCCAGATTGCTGGACCCATCCCCCCAGAAAGTCTGATTCAGTGGGTCTGGGGTGGCACCCAAGAATCTGCTCTTCTACCAATTCCAGGTGATGCTGGTGAAACTGCATCAGGTTGGCTATCCGAGGAAACTGACATAAGGCACGGCCCTCCCTGATCCCAGACCAATCCAGGTGGGATATAGGTCATCTTTACATATGTGTAGTTTTCCGGGCTGTTTGGTATTTCAGTAGCCTTGGCCTGCACTTTAGATATCGCAGGGCTGATCTGGTGGCTTCTCTGGTGTCTCCAGTTCCCCCTGATGGCCCAGGGATGACCAGGGGCCTTTCGTGCCCCCCATCTTTCCATCCTAGTGGCAGCTTTCCTAGTCTCCAGATTGAGTCTGGCTTCAGTGTCAGTCATCCTGATCTGTCCTTGCCAGTGTCCCTCCCAGGGCTCAGAACCCTGCCAGTCAGTCCCACCCCTGTATACAGTCATTTTTGCCTGGCTTGCTGGGAACAGAGTTCTGGTCTTCGACTGCTGCCCCTGGGCAGACCTCTCATTCTCCAGGGGCCCACTCTAGGTCTTCTGCAGCTGGGCTTCCCATGCCTGGTGAGACCCAGTGCTGCCCTCTTGGAAAGTCCGGAGCCTAGGGGTTCCCGAATCACTGCTGGATTTGCTGTACACTGTGAACCCTGAGCCTGGCCTGTCTGGGATCCTCTGTCATTGTCACCTTGGCCACCTCCTAGCATGCCCTTAATGGACAGGTCTCAGCTCATTCTGCATCCCTCTTTCTCAGCATTACCACAAGAAACTATCACACCAGACTCTGGAGATAAGACAATAAATCATTCATTTCAACAGTGACTTATTGAACAGTCCTCCATAGCTGGCACTGCTTTTGTACCTAGTGACACAGCAGTATACAAAATAGAAAAACTTTCTGCCTTACATTCCACTGGACAGACACAGACAATCAATCGATCGATCGATCAAAAATGGCAGCTAGGGCCGGGTGTGGTGGCTCACGCCTGTAATCCCAGCACTTTGGGAGGCCGAGGCAGGTGGATCACAAGGTCAGGAGTTTGAGACCCGCCTCATGGTAAAACCCCATCTCTACTAAAAATACAAAAAAATTAGCCAGTCGTGGTGGCGAGTGCCTGCAGTCCCAGCTACTTGGGAGGCTGAGGCAGGAGAATCACTTGAACCCGGGAGACGGAGGTTGCAGTGAGGTGAGATCGTGTCACTGTACTCCAGCCTGGGCGACGAAGCAAGACTCCGTCTAAAAAAATTTAAAAATAAAAAAAAAAATGGCAGCTATAGTATGTTGGATAAAATGAAAAAATGAAGTCAAGAAGACTGGCTAGCTGCACTTCAGATGGGGGGATGAGGAAGGCTTTGCTTTATAAAAACTTGAAGAAGAGAAATTGAACCACCAGGATTTTAGGGAGGTGGGTGTTACAGAAGATGGCTGGTGATTAGTAATCCCTTACTATTGCTCTACGCAGCACGGGGGCGAGCTCTCTCCTAACTGGGTGGTTCATACACATTTGAATGTAATGACTTTTTTTTTCCCCCGAGATAGAGTCTCACTATTGCCCAGGCTGGAGTCGCTTTCTTCTCTTGAACCCAGAAGGCGGAGGTTGCGGTGAGCTGAAATTGAGCCACTGCACTCCAGCCTGGGTGACAGAGTGAGACTCTGTCTCAAAATAATAATAATTATAATAAGTGGTTGTGCACTATTGTAAATATGCTAAATGCCACTGAATTTTACACTGAGTGGTTAATTTTATGTTATGTGAATTTTACCCCGATTTTTAAAAACAAAAATAGGAACTTTCATGAGGATTAAATGAGATATATTTTCAAAGTGCTTACCACAGTGCCTAACATTTCTCAAACAGTTAAGAAATTGTACCTCTTAATAGTTCATATAAAGATAACCTTATGAAACATCATGCCGTTTTCTTAATTTTTCCCGTTTCGCTATAGTGAGAATTGGGAACTTCATGGAGCACCTGTACCAATCTGTGGGCCAGAATTGGAGAACCACGGAAATGAACAATTTTGATGAATACAATCAATGTTTGTAAAAGGCCTGTGTTATAGCTCCATCCTAACTCATTTAATAAACTGAAGATACAGTGGAGAGTCTCTTATGACCACAGCACTGTCTAGAAATGGACAGAGACCCAGGTGAATCAACGTGGGTCATTCAGCTTTTCTCATTAGAGTGAGAATGGTAACACACACGCATACACACATCCTGAAACACACAGCAACAAGCCCGACAGCAGTGAAAACACAGTTCCATCTTATCACCTGATCAGGAAAAACGTGTCAACTCCAAGATAGAAGGGCCCGCTCCGAGAGTAAAGGCACAGTGGGTTTCGAAGCACTCTGCTTTTCCATTCAAGCACATTATCTGCAACAAATATTAAACAGCAGTGTCTTTTGGTTTCTTAGAAGAAAATCCTGGGATTTCTCTTTTCAGAAAAAGCAGGAGGAACACCTTTAACTTTTAGCTGTACTGGGCGGGCTTTAAGAATCAGTGTAATGGCTGGCATGGTGGTTCATGCCTGTTATCCCAGGACTTTGGGAGGCAGAGGCGGGCTGATCACTTGAGGTCAGGAGTTCAAAACCAGCCTGGCCAACATGGTGAAACCCTGTCTCTAAAAAAAAAGAATCACTGTAATCCTGCTGGGTGCAGTGGCTCATGCCTGTAATCCCAGCACTTTGGGAGGCTGAGGCAGGCGGATCACCTGAGGTCGGAAGTTCAAGACCAGCCTGACCAACATGGTGAAACCTCGTCTTTACTCAAAATACAAAAATTAGCCAGTCGTGGTGGCGGGCGCCTGTAATCCTAGTTACTCAGGAGGCTGAGGCAACAGAATCACTTGAACCCAGGAGGTGGAGGTTGCAGTGAGCCGAGATCATGCCACTGCACTCCAGCCTGGGCAACAGAGCGAAACTCCACCTCAAAAAAAAGAAAAAAGAAAAAGAAAGAAAGGATTTACTGTAATTCACATAAGAGGAGAAGTTAGCCTGGGAATAAAAGGTGGGAGACTGAGGTCCCTAATGGCTGTTCAGGAGCTTTGAGCTCCTGTGTGCACTCACAGTGGCCACAGCGCCCTTGGACTATACAGCAGCACCTATTCATGGGCTGAGGCAGATCACCCGGGAGGCTGCTTCCATCTGCCCTGGGCTGTGTTTGCCCCTATAAAGAATACCACTATTACGGATAGGAAAGTCTGGACCCAGGGGTTCCCACATCACTGCTGGGTTTGCTGCACACTTCAGGAGGGTAGCAGCAGGGAAAAGGTGGAGGAACACTGATTTGATGCTAGGGCACCATGTTTATTTATGCTTGTCTACTTCTCAAGGAAAAAATAAATGTTAGTTCCTGGCTTCATTAATCATAATGAGACAGAACTCAGCTATTTGGATGATGAAAATACAATATCCAGGCCGGGCGCGGGGGCTCACGCCTGTAATCCCAGCACTTTAGGAGGCCGAGGAGGACGGATCACCTGATGTCAGGAGTTCGAGACCAGCCTGTCCAACATGGAGAAACCCCACCTCTACTAAAAGTACAAAAAATTAGCTGGATGTGGTGGTGTGTGCCTGCAATCTCAGCTACTCAAGAGGCTGAGGCAGGAAAATTGCTTGAACCAAGGAGGTGGAGGTTGCAGTAAGCCAAAATCACACCATTGCATTGCACTCCAGCCTGGGTGACAGAGCAAGACTCTGTCTAAAAAATAAGAAATTTAATTAAAAAAAAAATGAAAATACAACACCCAGGTATCACTATTCATCTGGCAGCCAGGTGCCTGAATTATACATAGGGAGAGTGAAAGAAGCTCCTAGGCACTGGCCTGGAAAGCTTACGGATGGGAGGTCACGCAGCATCGCTAAAACAGAAGGAAGGCTGCTCATGGGAAGGCTGCCAGCCTCCCATCCTTTGGCCAACACGATCCCACCATACCAAAGAGTTTCTTTTCCCTGACTGCTCCTATAGTAAAGGCTTATCAACTCCCCGCACCCAAAGACAGCCATGCGGTCATCTGATTGGTGTGTCCCAAGATGATCCAGAGGAGACTCAAGACACGAACGCCATTCAGCGCAGAGCAGGTGCCGCCTGGCGTCTTTGTAGTCCAGATGGCTGGCACATTCTTCTGCCATGAAAAGCACTGCAGAGCATAAGCCACGGCTCGTAGAAACCCTGGGCAAGAGCAAAGGTGTTACTGTCCACCCCGACCGCCAGGGTATCCACACGCCACCCCGCAACAAGAACCAAAGCGCGATCCACAGATCTTGGCAGTTATGCAGAGGCTCTCTTGCTCTGACCCTGAACTTCTCAGTTCAGTTCCATGGTACCATCTTGATCTATCCGTGGACTTTCATGGTTGGCATCCCTCCCTTTTGAATCTTGACTTTCCCTAATAGACTTAACCTGAGTTTGGTGCCTCACGTGCTTTGCACAGAATACACTGCCCAAGCTCAGGCCCCAGAGACGTCAACCTCTGACCCCAGTCCTGTCTGACAAAGAGTCGAGGAAAAAAAGAACACAAACATCAGTAAGGATTGATGTGATCACAAAGCAAGCATTTCATTGAAAGAACACACCCCCAATCCTGAGGACCAGCTGCTTCTGAATAATGAATAATGGGCAGGGTATTGTGGCTCACGCCTATAATACCAGCACTTTGGGAGGCCGAGGCGGGTGGATCACGAGGTCAGGATACTGAGACCATCCTGGCTAACATGGTGAAATCTTGTCTCTACTAAAAATACAAAACATTAGCCAGGTGTGGTGGCATGCATCTGTAGTTCCAGCTACTCGGGAGGCTGAGGCAGGAGAATTGGTTGAACCCAGGAGGCGGAGGTTGCAGTGAGCTGAGATTGCGCCATTGCACTCCAGCCTGGGCAACAAGAGCAAAATGCTGTCTCAAAAAAAAAAAAAAAAAAGAATTTAATTTTTACACATCCTGAGAAGCAAGCGTCTGAAATTGTAAAACAGGCACCTCCAAGCTCAAGCCAGCTCTGAGAGACTCACATTTCCTCCTGGACAGAGCCCCGTGCCTTCAACATTGTGGGCACAAAGAAGTCTTCGCAAAATTAAAACTTATTCACAAATGAGGTCTGGCGCATAACCAAGTCCTAGAAGTCTAAATCAATTTCTTAAATTGAAGGACTTCATTACCTAGTATTTTGAAGTTCCAGCCGTGAATACAAGTTTTTCCCTGTAAGTCACTTTGTGATTGCGTATCTTTCTGAAGTCCCAACACCCACCCTTTTCATTCACGGGGTTTTTACTCAGGAATTGGCCATGAGTACAGCCAATTACATTACTGGTTGTAATGGGGATTCTAGAACATCAAACATCGGGTTTGATGCCTAATGTGGCAAGCTAGCACTCAAAATGTTTTGTTGTCATGATGTTTTTTTCCATCTAAATTCTACTCGTGAGTGAACTTACCCATCAGTGGTGTATAAAGGCTTCTGAAAATAACTGCTCTAGAGAGAAGACAACCTCGCTGATGCTCGCTTAGCCCATTTGTAAATGGAAAGTGTTATAAACCAGAAGGACATGGGGAGGATCGGAGGAAACCATGCATGCAGTCACCGGTTCCCAAAGTGGAGGCTTTGGAGACAGCAGCTTCAACATCACCTGGGAACTTATTAGAAATGCACGTTCCTGGGCCAGGCACCGAGGCTCAAGCCTGTCATCCCAGGACTTTGGGAGGCCGAGGTTAGTGGATCACAGCGTCAAGAGACTGAGACCATCCTGGTCAACATGGTGAAACCCTGTCTCTATAAAAACACAAAAAAAATAGCTGGATGTGGTGGCACGCACCTGTGGTCTCAGCCTCGCAGGAGGCTGAGGCAGGAGAATTGCTTGAACATGGAAGGCGGAGGTTACAGTGAGCGGAGATAGTGCCACTGCACTCCAGCCTGGCAACAGAGTGAGACTCAGGAGAGAGAGAGGGAGAGAGAAGGAGGGGAGGGGAGAGGAGAGGGAAGG
>NW_016107370.1:2104271-2142288 GCF_001604975.1 Cebus imitator | reverse complement strand
AGGGAGGGAGGGGAAGGGAAGGGAAAGAGGAAATAGGGGAAAGGAAAGGAAAAAGGAAAGAAAAGGAAAGGAATGAGGAAAGGAAAGGAAAAAAGGAAAGGGAGAGAAGGGGAGGGGAGGGGAGGGGAGGGGAGGGGACGGGAGGCAACGCACATTCCCAGGCCCCACCACAGACCTCCAAAGTCAGTCTCCGGGTCAGGGCCCAGGAGTCTGTGCTGTAATTACCTCCCGGTGACTCTGATGCACGCCAAATTTTGAGACCCACTGGTTGTTTACAATGCTTCAAAAAACCTTGCAGCCTCTTCGGATTTGCTCAATCACTGTGAGATCACTTTAAGCAACAGACCATTAAGTAAGGGCCCTGACACCCAGGGGCTGAAATCCACAGCTATGTATGTATGGCATGAAAACTTCCTCATATCATACAGTCGCTCATATTTTTCTCGTCTAAATAGCAAAGGACAGGCTCATGTAACAGGAAACCATTCTAAGCAAATGCAATGGTTATTTGGAGGATAAAGAGTCAGGAAGCCAAACACCCAATGTGGCTTTGAATTTCTAGAAGACATGGTGGTCTTAGGTTGATTGGACTCACTGATTAATGCAAAAGTGGAGAAAAAAAAATGTTGAATCTCTGGGTCTCTCCATCTTGATTTTTATTTTCAAACACTCACAGGTGTAATATTTTACCTTTGATGGGTCTTTGTTTTTTCTTTCTGAGATGATAGGGTCTGGCTCTGTCACCCAGGCTGGAGTGCAGTGGTGCAATCTCAGCTCACTGCAACATCCACCTCCTGACTTCAAGCGATCCTCCTGCCTCAGCCTCCCGGGAAGCCGGGACTATAGGTGCACACCACCATACCCGGCTAATTTCTGTATTTTGTGTAAAGACGAGATTTTGCCATGTTGCCCAAGTTGGTCTTGAACTCCCAGGGGTAAGCAATCTTCCTGCCTTACTCTCCCAAAGTGCTGGGATTATAGGCATGATCCACCATGCCCCGTGTTCTTTGATGGTATTAAATACAAAAATGTAAAAATTTTTATGGCAACAGAACATGGAAAGCCCCCATTTTGAGACCACGGTTAAATGTGCCTGCTAAGAAAAGCTAGCATCATTTTAATGTCCTGATCATAGAGTGCCTCGTTTTGGGTGAGGAGCCTAAAGTTTCTGTTCCTGACACCCTACCAGGTGTGTCTGGCCTAAATCCTGTGATCCAGCCTTTAAAAGCCTGGCTCTGAGGGCCAGCCTAGCACAGATGAATACAATGTTGAATTCTGATGACCGTGGGCTCCGCTCCAATCAGAGGGTGAGAAGCACGTGGCATGTCTCTGCAATCCACCTGACCCTGCTGCTCCCTCAGCGAGGTCAAAGCAGTCCAAGCATGTAGCCATGGCGAATTTAAGCCCGACCCTTTCTTTCCTCTCCTGGCTTCACCCAAAAGAATGAGGAAACAAGGAATGAATTTAATAGGAGGTAAGTACTTATGATCTCATTTAATTTCTTCCACAGATCCCATTATATGCCCCTGTTTTACACACGTGGAAACTGAGGCGCCCAGCCCTCTTACTCCACATGTTCTGAAGGTAATTGGGTGACCAGGCCTTTTTGTGTGAAACAGAGATATATTCTATTTGCCTTGCTGTATAGGCAGGCAGGTAGAAATGAAGGCAATGCTGTTGATTTTTCACTGAAGCACAATGCAGTCTCACTCACTGAAATCCGGCCTCCCACTACCTATGCTGGGTTAATCTGTTTCTGGCTCACACACATTGTGCTACGTGAATGAGCTTGTGTTGAATGCTCACCATCCGCCCTTCAGTTTCTATGTAAATCATTTACTTTCCTGGTGATGGCAAGAAGCTTCTACGGGTCATGTGTGTACGTGTGACACTGAAAATAGACACTGTGACTGTGGAATTGTTCCTTAGAGAATTGCTGCAGTGAAACACCAAGCCTTGTTCTTTGATCAGCACAAAAACACACTGGATAATTGTACCCACAAAATAAAGCAGCATTTTTAGTGACTTTGCCTGACCTTAGCACACTGATGGTAAACAAAGACAGGATTGTCAAAAGCAGAGATCCAACCTCCACACTGACATTTGGAAGCTGCCAGGCGTTCACTAGAAGCCAGCACTGTAGCCTTCATTTCCACCTGCACACTCCGCTAAGTCACCTCTCCTGGGTGGTCCTAGTTTCATTCAAATACCTACTTTTTCCTCTGCTCGGGGCTGCTGACCCGGGGAGATGCGCCAGACGGTGGGTCCGTGGGATTCCGCTGCTTTGTTCATTGCTCTCCACCTCGCTCAATGGCAGACTCCCGTAAGTGGCCCGAGCGCCCCCGTGTTCCCGCGATGTCCTACAGGCTGACCCCCACTCCCTGGCTGCCACGTAGACTGTTCCAGCCAGAGGGAGGGCAAGACCCAGCAAGGTGATGACCCTGCAGGAAGAAGACACGACAGCCACGCCTTGCCTCATCTCAGGACACCGAAACCCATGCGGAGAAAACCGGCCTGTGAAAAGCCACATGCTGCATATTTACGTAGAAAAACATTTCACAATATTAAGGGTGGAGAATGATGCTCTAAGAATAAAACTAATGAAAAAGAAAATATATAAAGAAAATATCAATGGATTTCACTTAACTTGTCATCATTATTTTTTAAATCATAAAGCACCCAAAATACTGAGGAAGATATTTGCAGCTGATATGGCTAAGAATTAATATTCTTTATACACAGAATAAACTTTAAAAATTAATAAGAACCTGGCTGGGCACAGTGGCTCACGCCTGTACTCCCAGCACTTTGGGAGGCCGAGGCAGGCAGATCACCTGAGGTCAGGAGTTTGAGACCAGCCTGGCCTACACGGTGAAACCCCAACTCTACTGAAAATACAAAATTTAGAGAGCTTGCTAGACGCCATCAAGAGTGAGGTGGAGACGGAGGAGCGGGGCGCCCGGGCCCCTGTACCTAGCCCCGGAGGCAGAGGAGCGGATGGCCAGGCTGTGCGCCTAGGCAGAAAGGAAGACCGCAGAGGCAGCGGGGATGGGCAGGAGGATCGATCCGATCTGATCTGATCGTGGAGCTGCACCAGCAGATTGCCGGCAGTGCTGCTGAGTCCTCGGGACCTCGTGGGGCTGGAGCGGAGTGCGGCGGGGAGTGTCCCGCGTGGAAGGCGCTGGGCAGCCAGGGAGGGGAGCGCAGAGCCGTGCCACGCTCTCCGCCAAGTTGGTTTCACTCTTTTTTCATAGGTTGCCAACTGATGAACTGTGTTGACCTGATAAGGAGTCGTGGCTGCTTGGACAGGCTGATACAAGAGAGCCTTTCGTTTGGTCTCCCCTGTTTTTCTGCCTGCGTTTTCTCTACATTAGCCACTAAATTTCCAGTACCATCCTGGTAGATGATTTCAGCATTAGATGGTCATGTGTATTTTTTGATTAATAAGTGCATTCAGGGCCGGGCGCGGTGGCTCAAGCCTGTAATCCCAGCACTTTGGGAGGCTGAGGCGGGTGGATCACGAGGTCAAGAGATCGAGACCATCCTGGTCAACACGGTGAAACCCCGTCTCTACTAAAAATACAAAAAATTAGCTGGGCATGGTGGCGCGTGTCTGTAGTCCCAGCTACTCAGGAGGCTGAGGCAGGAGAATTGCCTGAACCCAGGAGGCGGAGGTTGCGGTGAGCCTAGATCGCGCCATCGCACTCCAGCCTGGGTAACAAGAGCGAAACTCCGTCTCAAAAAAAATAAATAAATAAAATAAGTGCATTCAGTTTGGAAGAGACAGCTTTTCTTTCATGTCCCACGTAAAGGAATAGGGTCTGTACAGTAGTATGCTGCTGTGTGGTCATATTTGTTCCAGTGATTTTATTGTATTTTCAAAGTTTGGAAGTATACCCTTGTGCTTTGCTATTTTTTTATGCTTCTTGGAATTTGGGGTCTCATGAGAGACTGGAAATTAGAGTTCTACAAGTGAGAAGACTCTACGTGGCTGCAGCTGCCGAAATCAAGCACCCGAGCCCCAGTCAAGGTTGAGAATGCGACTTTGGATGAGATTGAGAAGGCCCCAGTGGACGGCTGGTCTGGAAGAGTGGCGGTGTGTGGATTTGAGGACCTCTGCACACCATCAGATCAAAGGAGGAGAGCTGTTTTGGTGTTTTTTTTGTTTTTATAGCATTTTGTTTTTTCCTGGACTGTAATTTTCCTATGGCATGTTAACTGGTGCATATCATGTAACCTGTCTGGTGAGCAATCTACAATTGGGATGAGTTCTAGGTACATGTGTTTGACAACTTTGGGGTAAATTTCGTTATGATAGAGTCTCTGCCACAAATGCATGTGACCTTTTCAAGGGCCCAGAGTGGCTGAGGAAGGAAAGCTTCAAGCTGGCCGTGAGGGTCCCAAACAGTCATTTCAGGCTTAGATGATGACTAGCCTAGGTCATCAGAGCTCGGACTCCACAGGGACTAAAATCAGAGCTCTGCCTTGTTATGATAAAGTTCATTTGCTTGGAAAAACACATGCTGAAAGCCAGTTTTTAGAATCTTTGTGCAGATGACCAAAGCATTTGGCCAGGAAAAAGATGAATAAACATTTTTCAAAATGGAAAAAAAAAAAAAAAAGAAAATACAAAATTTAGCTGGGCATGGTGGTGTGTGTCTATAGTCCCAGCTACTCAGGAGGCTGAGGCAGGAGAATCTCTGGATCCCAGGAGGCAGCGGTTGCAGTGAGCTGAAATCGCCCCATTACACTGCAGCCTGGGTGACGGACTGTCTCAAAAAAGAGAAGAGGAAGAAGAAGAAGAACCACCTAACTAACCCACACATGGAAAAGGGAGTGAAGAATATGAACTTACAAGAGGAAAATACAAGTAGCAGATAAGCTTAGGAAAGTAAAACCCTCTTTGCCCTTTTTCTGAAGATGTAAATTAAACCAGCATATTCACCTATCAAACTGGTTCCAGTTTTTATAAAGGTAGCAGCTTTTGATGCTGGTGAGAGGGTAAAGAAGGTCCTGAGAGCTTCCTACTGGGGGCAGGAAAAATGAACTTTTCAGGAAAATATCAAATGATTTGAGAGTGATGGCCCAGCAATTGTACTTCTATGTAATTTATGCTAAGGAACAAACAGGAAGTATTGGGGGGGTTGCTGCAATGTCTGTAGGCAAGGCAATGTCTCAGGTACAAGATTCATCTTCCGCGGCCCCCTGACAGCAAGGAACAGGAGTATCTTGGGATAGAATACATTTCTCAGTGGTCCTCAAACCAATCACACTGGGCATGGCTGGCCTTCCCCTTGAACACGTTCCCATTTTCTTGTTTAAGGTAAACGGTGGGCTCACATGGTGGCTCACACCTGTAATCCCAATACTTTAGGAGGCTGAGGTGGGTGGACCATCTGAGGTCAGGAGGTTGAGACCAGCCTGGCCAACATGGTGAAACGCCATCTCTACTAAAAATACAAAATTTGCCGGGTGTGGTGGGTGTGGGCCATAGTCCCAGCTACTCGGGAGGCTGAGACAGGAGAATCGCTTGAACCCGTGAGGCGGAGTTTGCAGTGAACCAAAATTGTGCCACTGCACTCCAGCCTGGGCGACAGAGCAAGGCTTCATCTCAAAAAAAAAAAAAAAAAAAATGACAGAGTGAGACTTCCTCTACAAAAAAAAAAAAAAAAAAAAGGGTAAATGGTGATCTCCCTGTGTCTCAGTAGTCTGGCCGCTATAACAAAATACCATAGGCTAGACGGCTTATACATCCCAGAAATTAATTTCTCATAGTTCTGGAAGCCCAGGATCAAGATGCTGGAAGATTCGGTGTCTGGTGAGAGCCCACTTTCTGGTTCATAGATGGCACCTTCTAGCTGTGTCCTCACAGTGGAAGGGGTGAGGCGGCTCTCTGAGGTCCCTTGCCTAAGCTACCTGACCACATTCATGAAGGCTCTGCCCTCATGACAGGCACCTCCCAAATGCCCCATCTCTGGATGTCATCACATTGCGGGTGAGATTCCAACGTATAAATTTTGCAGGGGAAACAAAAGCACTCAGACCATAATATCCTGAAACAGACAGCACTGGCCAGACACCGTGCAATGAACAAAATCACGCAATGAATGAAATGTGATGGTGAAATGCAGCTGATGAGGGAAAGTTGATAAAACAGTAGCGGGAGATCACATCCCGCCCAGGTACCTCGAAGTCCGTACTCACAGACACACGGCTGCAAACGTGTCCAGGGGGAACATTCCAGCAGCACATCTGGCCACACTCCCACCAGACGAGGAGGAAGAATTTATTGTAAAAAGAGAGAGGGAAGGGGCCAAAAATGAAGTATTTCTGAATCTTAAAGTATCTAGCAAAAGAGAAAAAGAGATGGTATAAATCATTTAGTTTGTCATAATGCCTTACGTTTTTCAAAGTGCTTCCATATCTGTTATTTCAAAATGAAACTTTTACACTAAAAAGAGATGACAGCTGGTGTCGGGCACGGTGGCTCACGCCTGCAATCCTAGACTTTGGGAGGCCAATGAAGGGGGGATCACTAGAGGTCAGGAGTTGGAAACCAGCCTGGCCAGCATGCTGAAACCCCGTCTCTACTAAAAATACAAAAATTAGCCCGGTGTGGTGATGTACATCTGTAGTCCCAGTTACTAGGGAGCTTAGGCAGAAGAATCACTTGAGCCCAGGAGGCAGAGGTTGCAGTGAGCTGAGATCACACCACTACACTCCAGTCTGGCCACAGAGCGAGACTGTCTTCAAAAAATAAAATAAAAGGGGGACAGTTGGTTTTGAACATATCTGATTTACAGTTGGAGGGAAACAGGGCACAAAAATGTGGAAACCCACAGAATGAGGAACTCTTAGCCCAGCTGGAAGTAAACCGGGGTCTCCCAAATCCGTCTGTTCTCCCAGCCTTTCTTAGCACATGGTACTGGGAACAAAAAGCCTAAACACGCACCATTGCTGGCTCAAATCTCTTTGTGAACAAGCCCCCTCTCCCCAGGGAGAAATGCAATATAAGATGGAAATATACAATTGAAGCCCATAGTCTGGGGAAACATGGCATCTGAAACTGAAAGTAAGAAGCAGCAAGTCAGGACACAGCCCACGAGCACGGGAAGAAACTGTGTGTGAAGATGTTACTGGTAAGACTAGCGTCACGGTCTCCAATCCTACAAGCCTCAGAACTACCTGGAGGGCCTGTTGGCTCTCTGCCTCCCTCCCTGCAAGTTTCTAATCCAGGAAGTTTGAGACGGAACCTGACTTTGCACTTACTGACAAGTTTACAGGTGCTCCTGCTGTGAATCCCAGGACATGGTTAGAATTAAGACCAGGGGGCTTCCCAAATCTCCACAAACAACGGGGACCCGGTTTTCCTTGTTTGTTAAATGGGGATGGTAATAGTAACTAGCTCCTAGGGCTGCCATGAGAACTCTGATGCAATTATTGTAAAGCCCTTAGGACAGTGCAAGGCAGGCAGTAAGTTTAATAAATGTTGGGTGTTCCTCATCTTACACACCACATTGCCTAGTCTTGCATTCAGGAGCTAGTTTGAGTTAGCTTGCTGTGTGACCCTGAGCAAGTCACTGCACCTCTCTGGGTCTCATTTCCTCATCTGTGTAGCAGTGAAGGGTGGTTCGGACATGATGTATTCTTTTATTATTATTATTATACTTTAAGTTCTGGGTTACATGTGTAGAACATGTAGGTTTGTCACATAGGTATACATCAGCCATGCTGGTTTGCTGTCCCCATCAACCCATCATCTAGGTTTTAAGCCCCACATACATTAGGTATTTGTCCTAATGCTCTCCCTCCCCTTTCCCCCCACCCCCAACAGGCCCCTGTGTGTGATGTTCCCCTCCCTGTGTCCATGTGTTCTCATGGTTCAGCTCCCACTTATGGGTGAGAACATGCGGTGTTTGGTTTTCTGCTCCCGTGTTAGTTTGCTGAGAATGATGGTTTCCAGCTTCATCCATGTCCCTGCAAAGGACATGAACTCATGGCTGCATAGTATTCCATGGTGTATATGTGCCACATTTTCTTTATCCAGTCTATCATTGATGGGCATTTGGGTTGGTTCCAAGTCTCTGTTATTGTGAATAGCGCTGTAATAAACATACAGGACCAATGGATTCTAACACCTTTTCCATATCTAACAGTCAAGGTTCCTATGAGTCTGTGACCCAAGGTTTCTGAAATATCCAAAAATGCTGCTGAAAGATGAATAGTATGTAATTAATTCTGATTCTTAATGGTAGCATGGTAAGGGTAGAAACAAGGAGGAAGGGTCCTCTGTGTGTCCTCAGCCCCGGCCAGGAGTGAGGGTGCTTGGTCTAGGTTACGGCAGGTCCCCACAGGAGAGCTGGCAGCAGAATTTTTCATAATCCAACTCCATTTGCTCTAAACCAGTGCTCCCCAGAGTTAGTATTTGGGTTTCCAAAATAAACTCTTCCACTGAAAACGAAATGTACCGGCCAGCCAGAGCACATCTGTTCCCTTCGGAAGTTCCATTTCTAATGTTAAAGGAATTGAGTGGTGTTTTTGTTTTGGTTTGGTTTGGCTGTTTTGGTTGGTTGTTATTTTTTTTTTTTGTCAATCAACCACAGCCCAGCTCTAAATCCTGCCATAGTAAACAAAGCCAAGAGGACGTCCAGTCGGCCTTAAGTAATCAGCCTTAGGTGTCTGTGCTATGCTAGATTCCAGATCTACATGCAGAATATGAAACCTCTGTTGAATCTGTTTTCCAGCAACTTCTCACCCCACCCCACCCTGACGTCTTCACTCTTTAGACAGGTCAGCTCAAGCCCTGTCTAAATTCCCCACTCTTCCTCTAGCCACGCTGGGCTCTGCTCCTCTGACTTGTACGCCCAGCCCCAGCACTTGATGTGAGAGTGGACATTTCTTTCCCAGCAGTGTTTCCTTATAGCCAGGCGTACACACTTTTCATTCCTAACTAAATTGTACATTTTTTGAAACGAGTAACTCCCAATCATTTTGATCTCCGCAGCACATACAGGTGATGTCTCATACAAAGGCCAGAGAGAAATTGCTCAATAAATATTTCCTGAATTGAGAACACAAAATGGTCTTCTGTAAAATGTTTTGGATTCCTTTTGAATTCTTAGCCAGAAAGGCAATTCTGTGGGTAATTCAAGGACTTACTATTAAAAGAGTTCCATTTTCCCCACTGGTGCTCAGGAAATCTGTAAGAGAGAGTTGGAAGAGAAAAATCTTCCCCTGTGGTTCTAGCACCATTGTTTTGCTATGTGGGGTTAGTGATTCTTATAGGCAAAGCAAGGTGAAATTAGCCTCATAGACCATAGGAAAGAGCATAGTTTAAAGCTCATTGTAAAGGACTGTTCAGTGTTGATTCTAAGCAGCTCAGAACTCCTTGCTTTTGGCCACTGCAAACCGGGACAGTGTGATCATCATAAAATGTTATAAAGTCTCCAGCAAGACAGTGAGTCCTCAAGAATGGAAATATGCAGCCCTTCAGTGCTTAAAGGAGAACTCTTAATAACGTATAGTCTGGATAAAATCAGACACAGCTCAGGTTTAAACAGACCTTTAAAACAAACCCCAGGCTGGGTGCAGTGGCTCACACCTGTAATCCCAGCACTTTGGGAGGTCGAGGCAGAAGGATTGCTCGACTCCAGGAGTTTGAGACCAGCCTGGTCAACATGAGGAGACCCCATCTCTTCAAAGCATTTAAAAATGGTGGTGCATGCCTGATCTCAGCTATTTGAGAGGCTGAGGTGGAAGGATTGCCTGAACCCAGGAGATCGAAGCTGTAATAAGCCGTGATTGCACCATCGCACTCCAGCCTGGGAAAAAGAGCAAAACCGTGTCTCAAAAAAAACAAAAGCAAAAACAAAAACACCCAAGCCTCCTCTTTTTCAGCTCTTGTGTGGTCACTTGACCAGACAGATCACCTCTGCCTCACAATTAAACTTCAGCAGGATTATCTAACATTTGTCAAGCATGGTCTAAGAGCAGGGCTCTGAGCTAAGAGGCTGTGAGTCCCCATCAGCCCAACTCCCTGTCGTGTTAAAGGAACCTCAGATAAACTAGCCAGACGAGGAAGTAGGTATTAGGCAGTCTTTTGAGTTGAACTGTGTCCCCCAAAAAGGTTGAAGCCCTAAGAAGCCCCAGTACCTGCAAATGTGACCTTATTTGGAAATAGAGTCTTTGTAGATGTAATCAAGATGAGGTTAGGGTGGGCCCTAAATCCAGTATGACTGGTGTCCTTATGAGGAGGGAAGTTTGGACACACAGGGAAGAATTCCACATGTGGGCGGAAGTAGAGGTTGGAATGATGTGGCTACAAGCCAAGGAGTGCCAGGAAGGGCCGGCAACCACCAGGTGCGCGGAGAGGGGCAAGGAACCAGCTCTCCCTCAGAGCCTCCAAAAGGAACCAACCTCATCAATGCCGTGACTTAGGATGTTTAGCCTCAAGAACTGAGAGAATGAATGTCTGTCATTCTAAGCCACCCAGTTTGTGGTCACTCGTTACAGCAGCACTAGGAAAGGACTGTTAGTGACATCGAAATGCATGGGTCTGGATTTTTAGAAAAATATCCCATAAATTGGGTTTTGTAATCACCACATCCAAGTTTGATCCAGGCTCCCAGCATTCTGGTGTTACATATTTTTATTCTTAGGAACTCACGTGAAGTCTGTTGGGTGAAATTTTATAACATTCCGTGACAATAACTGTGCAGTGTTTTGCCCCAGCCTTTGGCCAAAAGCAGTTTTGTCCTGCCCTTCCAGGATCTTGCTCTCCCTCTGCAGAACTGGGGCATGTTCCCTTGGCCTATCTACGACCGGCCCTCCCTGCGTTCCTCCTCTGGGTGAGTGCAGTCCATGCAAACAGCTTCCACCTGGTACTGCTGAGCTGGTTGTCTCGCATCTGTAGAGGAGTATTGGCAACTCCATCAAAGAGCTTTAAGGAATAGCTGACAAAGCCTTTCCAGATGGGGACTTTTACCCTGGGCAAAGACCTCCAATTTCTATCTGCTGCCTCTGTGCCAGAGCTGGAGAAGTGCCTGGGCAGCAAAGACTAAATTCCCCTAATCCATCCACCCGTGTCGGCTCAGCTCACAACCAGACCATTTTCTTTTTCTGATTCCTCAAAGAGAATCTCCATCTTGTTTCTCTTTGAATGCTACTTTTTCAAAAAAATTTTTTAGCAATGACATTTATTTCGAATATTTTATTTTATTCTAATGTCAACTCTGGCTAGAAAGCTTAGCATTAGTCTGAAAAATTAGGATAATTGACGAATCTCTTAAATAATAAGGACAATTAACTCAGTGGACTTACAGAGTCACTCACTTGAAATGCTAATTTAATAATAATTACACATTTATCTTTGTTTCTAGGATATTTATGGCTTATCCAACAAGAATTGAAATTTGAATTTGATTTGTAACAGTTTATTGCTTTTTTAAACAGCACATGAAATACCTGGCTAGATATATACCCAAAGCTATAGGAATCGTTACAAATGCAGAGGACCGTTTAAGGGTTTGCCAACCAGCTGCAATATCAAGACTTTAAAGGAGAACTCTTAATAATGTATAACTTTATTATGTGTTAGTTCCTCTCCAGATGACAAAATCTAAGCTTAAAACTCTTGCTTTGAAAACTCTGAAAGACAGAGGAAGTCAAATCGGCTTCTGTGGAGACTAAAGTGTATTCCTTCTGCATAGCTAAGGGAGAAGTGATTAGAAGGCCATAGAGAGAGCCAGGCAGAGCCACCCCTCACTGTACAGAGGAAGAGACTGAACTTGGGGAGATTAAGTGATTGGCCCAGGATCATACATCTGGGAAGTGACAACCAGAACGAAATGCTGGGCTCTTAACACTAATCCGTTACAACACGTTGACCGCACACAGGCCTCATCAGAATGGCCTCTGGATATGGCAGATGGCAGATTGCCACACATGGGCCAGGCCTTAGAACACTCATAATAGGGAAACTGGACACCACCCACCTCCTTTCTTCAGCCTAACCAAGCAGCTGTGGGCGAGGAAAGATTGTTTAATCTACACTTTTGTTAAAGATTAGGCTCTATCTCTTCCTTATTGTCTTCCTCCCTACCCACTCCATCACGATTCCACCATCTTCACCCCTGAACACCTCCAACCTCCACTATGCTCAGTTTAATTGGATTGAGCTCGATGAAAGGTTGGTTCAATCCTGAAGGAATTACCTTTCTTGGCTCTAAGGACCTGGGGGTTTTCCAACATTACGCTGAGATGATAGTTTCACTGGCTGCTCTTTTGTACCTACCCAGCTGAGACATCAGAGTCACATCCTCTTCAGCACAAGAATCGGGGACACACACGCCCACACTGTAGTCAGCCCCATCCTGGGAAACACAACGCCACATGTTCTTTCATTTTAGCATTCATAGCACATATGCATGATCATCCCAAGTAAGTTTGCTGCTAAATAATCAGATTGGGAGTGGAGAGAGAAGGATGTTAAAAGGAAAGTGGCCGGGCGCGGTGGCTCACACCTGTAACCCCAGCACTTTGGGCGGCTGAGGTGGGTGGATCACGAGGTGAAGAGATCAAGACCATCCTGGCCAACATGGTAAAACCCTGTCTCTACTAAAAATACAAAAATTAGCTGGATGTGGTGACACACGCCATAGTCCCAGCTACTTGGGAGGCTGAAGCAGGAGAATCACTCGAACCCAGGAGGCGGAGGTGCAGTGAGGCAAGATCGCACCACTGCACTCCAGCCTGGTGACAGAGCAAGACTCTATCTCAGAAAAAAAGAAAAAAGAAGAAGAAGAAAAGTGTTCTAACTTCTTAAAAGATGACTTGTCCATTGCTGAGTGGTTCAAGTGAATTTCCAGAGCATCAGATGCACGCATGTATTTTTTTAATGCCCCAAGGCTTAGTGGAGTTGATTCTTTAAAAAGCAACCACTAGTTTTGGATAATCTGCCCCCGTGCCTCTCTCTTCAATATTAGAAGTCATTAAGAGTTGCATCTCCTGTAATTTTCAATACAATTTCCAAGTTGCCATTTCTCAGTGGCAGGACACATTGTATCAAATAAAGATTTTATTAACACATGAAGCCAATAATTAGAATGCCTGTTCCAATAAAGAAAACATCAAATTATAAATAAAAATTTCTGGGGTGATTCTTCTAAACACATACTTTAGAGGATTGTGTAGGCTCGACCTTTTGCTCCAATATCAAAACCATTAATCTGCTTTGAAAATGACATTTGTATGCACTGATTAATCCCTCAAGCAATCATTACCCCAACCCTTAGCAGGACAAATGGAGCTAAGCGATCATCTCCCTGTCTCCATGGCGCACCGTTCTAAGATCATTTTATAGCATTAATATCAGAGAGTTTGGATTACTTCTTACTACTTTATACAATTGTTATTAGCCAACTTGCAATCTAATTTTATTTGAGTACTATGTGATACACATAAAATTTATCTTTGTGTTTGATAACAGGCTATGCTGTTCCTAGTTTTTTGTTTTTTTAAACTGAGCAATAAAATGATTAACATGCTTTGAAGATAGCCCTGCAAACTTGGTCAATTGATTTAATAATGTTTTCATAAAAGTCATGGACCATCTGCTAGGATAACCTCAAATTCATGTTTAGAGCTGTTTCTGGGAAAAGGGTTAAGGGTAATGGAAAGTCCACACTGTCTCTGGTATTCTAAAAGCTGTTGATGAGTCAGGAGTGCATTTTAAGCTCCTTGACTTGATCCACCTCGTACCAAGCAATGATGTGGTTCCCTGACAGCAAGGATACAGAGTGGGGATTTGGTCTGAGAAAATGATAGGAGCCCTCAAAACCTGAAGTAGAGGAGAGTCCCTATTGGACTCCAGCAGAGAAGTGCCGGAGAGAGCTACCAAGCAAACTCAAAATAGCTCTCAAAAAGAGAGCTAGAGCATTTGAAGCTATAGAAGCTGCTGGCCAGGGCTTGACCTTGGATTCCCCATGAAAGTTGTCCAGAGGTCTTGCCCCATACAATGTGGTAGGAGGAATATCTCAAGACCTATGTGGTTTGCGAACAAGAGCCTCGTTTAATGTCCCACACTCAAGATGCTAAGCAGGTTTCTGCCAAGTATTTAAAATTGAGTTTTTATGTTTTGCAAAACATCATTAATAGTTTTTTTTTTTTAATTAAGAAAAGGAATCAATGGAGTTGTAATTTGTTCTATATCGTGACATTCACTTGTCCTTGAAGAGCAAGCGTGCAGGTCCCCCGCACTCACCTGCAGTATATGAAGCTTGCAGTACTGCCCTCGGAAGTTCCCCTTGGGAGCACGGGTGGAAAGACACTCGCTGTATGATCCCAGCCTGTCCACGTTTCCATTAAGAACGTTGCTTCCAAGCTTCCCCAGAGAGTCATACACTGAATTGCAAAGCAAGAGAAGTTTACAAAATTAGCTTTCTGGAGTCACTTTTAAATAATTGATAGGTACTCAGCTCTGTCTTCTGAATCTTTCAAACATGTATGACTGAAAAAAGAAGAGAAATAGATCTAGTCAGATACTAGTCTTTGAGCCTATGTTTTGCATTCATAGCCCCTTTCATCATGCTGGGAGAACAATGATGTGAATTTTCATGCTATTACATTGTCTGCCAACAGTCGCTGGAAAAGATGAAGAGTTTGATTTCTTTTAAAAAAATAAATGCTTTCTGGGGAGTGAAAAGTATAACTAAAATTTGGTAGTTGTTCTTTCTCCTCCACATAAACACAAGAGAAAAAACTCATATTTTTTAAAAATTTCTTCCAGTTTTGTGGGACCTTACTTTTGAGGGAGTTAATTTTTTTCTTTTTTCATTTAACCTTAGGAGCGGAAGTGTGGAGTGATCAACTCCACAGTTGATGGCATTTTCAGCCCTGGTCCTTCAAAGTCTTTTTTGTTTGCTTATGCTTATTTATGCCCTTTATTTCTTGATTTAAAAATTTTGTTTCCTTTTATCTTTCTTCATCTCTTCCTTTTCCTTTCTGAAATTCCCCTCACTTCATATGTGTGTGCTGTGTATCCTCTCATTTGTAGGTGTTCTTGTTTTGTGTATGCGTATTTGCCATATGGTTTTGTGCTTCCATTCAAGGAGTTTCTATGTATGTCACACAGTGCTACATTTTTACAATTTGATGTATATCTAGTCTGGGGCAACTAACTTCTGTATAATAACCCATCACCACCTTTGACTTAACTATTCCCCAGATGACGGATAGATAGATGACTCCAACCCACAGAAACATGAGATGATCACTTTTCATACATGTCCCTTTATAGAGCAACGAGAAGATGAAGGTCAGATTCTACCTGTGAGTGGAATTGCTGAATGATGAGGCACACAAGTACTCAGTCTCTGATAATCCAGCCAGATTGATCACTAGAGAGACTCCTTCAAACTATATTTCCCAGAGATACTGGCTTTTTTTTTAATACTGTTTAGCTTTTTAATTTTTGGCAGTTAATGGATATAAAATGATATGTAATTACTGGTTTAATTTTCATTTATCTAATTACAAAGGAGCCAGGGTATTTTTATTGATCAGTCAGCCATTTAAATGTTCTCTTCTGAACCTGTGTGTGTCCTTTGCCCATTTTTTATAGATTTTTTTTTTTTTTTTTTTTTTTNTTTGCCAGAGCTGCTTACTATTCTGTACATTGATTCTGTCTGAGTCATTGAAAGTATCTACTCTCAGGCAGTTATCTGTCAGTTGACTTTTCCGTGGTGTCCTTCATTGAACAGCAACCCATACTTTTGGTATCATGAAATCTACCAATATTTTGCTTATCAATTATGCTTTTGGTGTTTTCCTAAGAAATTCTTCCCCATTCATAGGTCACAAAAGGATTTTCTAATATTACCCCCTACTGTCTTTATAGTTCTACTTTATTTAGGTCTTTAATCCATCTGAGTCATGGTGCATTTTTTTCCCCCTCCAAAAGGTGGGCCAGTCATTCCAAAACCACCTTTAAATAGTTTTCCTGGCTGGGCACAGTGGCTCACGCCTGTGATCCCAGCACTTTGGGAGGCTGAGGCAGGTGGATCACGAGGTCAGGAGTTTGAGAACAGCCTAGCCAACATGGTGAAACCCCATCTCTACTAAAGATACAAAAAATTAGCTGAGCGTGGTGGTGCATGTCTGTAATCCCAGCAACTTGGGAGGCTGAGGCAGAAGAATCGCTTGAACCCAGGAGGCAGAGGTTGCAGTGAGCCGAGATTGCACTACTGCACTCTAGCCTGGAGAACAGGGGAGACAACTCTATCTCCCCCCAAAAAAATAGTTTTCCCTTTCATCATGGATTCATGGAGAAACTTTCTTGTTATATCCAGTTCTCATATATACATAGATCTGCCTCTGAGCTCTCTGGTTTACTTTGTTTATTTGAGATGACACTGACTACAGAGCATGCGGGGCCAACGCAGAATAACGATGCAGGTCCCCTTGCTTCAAAATGGTTAAGAATTTGCAGATGATGACAGCAAATCACACTTCAGCCAAGCACGAGGCTCTTTTAAGAGTAGGTCCCTGTGTGACTGTAGGAGCTGCATGCCACGGAGCCAGCCCTGCTTCTAGCACTGGAACCATATGGTTTTTATTATCGTGGATTTGTAGTATATCAGGTATTCTGCTTTTAGTCTTTTTTTTTTTTCAAAGTGGAACTTCTTAGTTGTAGACCATCATGTAAACAAATTTCAAAGTTAGTAACTACTTACTAAAAGTTTTAGTTTACTAACTAAAAGTTAGTTTACAAACTAAAAGTTTAATTGACTAACTAAAACTTAGTTTACTAACTAAAAGTTAAAAATTAGTAAACTTGAGTTTCTCAAAACATCCAACTAGACTATTGACTTAAAATTGCTTTGAATGTATACATTAATGTTGGGGGAGAACTGACATTATTTTTATACAAAGCCATCATTGGAGATCATGCTATTTATGCAAATCTCTTTGTATCCTTATAATTTTACTTTTTTTTTCCCTTGGTAAACTTAAAACGGATGACATAAAACAACTCCTAAATAGAATAGAGTTGGCCATTTTCCTTGGCATTTCATTTTCAATTTACATTTTCTAATTGATCGTTGCTGGTATAGAAACATGCTATTGATTTTTACAATTTGTTCTGGTATTTGGTGAATTTGCTGAACTTTCTTATTAGTTCTGCAGTTTTATTCCCCGCTAATCCTTATACCACTTCTTTTTACCTCTTGTAGTTTTGGAATTAAAGTTATAATCAAATTTACAAAGTGAGTTGGGGAACTTTCACACTTTTTTGCTTTCAGTAACAGTGTAGTGATTATTGGTTGCCAGGGTTACTGACATTGAGAGAAGTGGGTTTTTGTACACGGCTGTAAAGAGAAAGCACAAAGGAGAACTTTCTAGTGATGGAATTGTTCTGAATCTTGGTTGGAGTGTGGCTTGCATAAATCTACACACGCCATAATGACAAAGAACTATATGCATAGATTATTTCAACGTCAACTTCCTTTTAAAAAATATTGTGCTATAGGGCAGGCGAGGTCACTCACGCCCATAATTCAAACACTTTGGGAAGCCAAGACAAGAGGATCACTCAAGTTCGGGAGTTCGAGACCAGCTGGGGCAAAATGGTGAAACCCTGTCTCTACAATGCAAAAAAAAAACAAAAACAAAAAACAGCCAAGTATGGTGGTATATGCCTATAGTCCCAGATACTCAGGAGGCTGAGGTTGGATTGTTTGAGCCTAGGAGGCAGAGGTTGCAGTGAGCTGAGATCATACTATAATTATGTTTGACACAATTGGGGGAAACTGGATGAAAGATACATGAAGCCCTTCTTTGTTTTCATAGATTTTGTTTTTGTCTATTTGGCACTCACCCATTCATCACTCGATTGTACTAACTCCATTTTCTTATTTTCTGTATTTGTCAAGCTCTGCTATCTGTGGCCTTGCTGACAGAAGGACTGACTCTCCCACGGCTACCCAATTCTTAGAAGCAGCAAAGGCTCATCCTAGGAGCATACCTTTGACATGCAAACGAATCAATCCAGAGCCCATGACCCCAACTGTCGCCTTTATCAAACCCTCACACACCAAGTCGATGTTCCTCTGCCCTAAAGTACCCCAGGGCCAGGTGCCAGATAACCTGAGATCACCCATGTTACCCAGAGCCCACCACATTATTCAAACCAGCCAGTCCTGTTCTGCTCACCCTGCTCTGCCTAGTTTCCCTGCAGACACACTGACAAAGGCAGTAACCTATATGCTTCCACAGATGGCTCTGTGTGGCATGGCGGGTCCCTCCTTCCAGGAAATGCAAGTAATAAAAATAATCTCCAATGGTATCGACCTTTCAGCGGAGATGCTACGTCACTTCCATAAATTAAAATCCCATGAGTACAACTGCTACGTCTCTGAACTATTCTTGCAACTTCCTGTGAATCTATAATTATTTAAAATAAAAAGGTTTAAAAAAGTAAAGTGAGATGGGCAACTTTCACACTTCTGAAGTTTTCTGGAACAACTGGGACTGTATATTGTAAGAAGTTGGGTAGAATGGACCTGTGTAACCACCATAGTCTGTTATTCCGTGAGAAGGAAGGTCTTAATTTCAATTTTTTTTTAATGCTTAATAGTCTTCCATTTTTCTATTTCCTTTTGAAACATTCAAAAAAATTTTAAGTTACTCATATTCATTTTGTCTTGCTTTCCAAATATTCATTTAATGTTTTTTATTCTTTGTTGTATCTGTATTTACTCCTTTTTCATTCTTCAGTTTTTATATGTATCTTTTCTCACTTGTCCTTCACTATTGCTTGAGGACTTTAACAATCAGCTTTTGGTTTTGCTAACTAACCTTGGTATTCTTGATGGGTTTGTTTCTTTTCTGTCTCATTGATTTCTGACTTTTTTTTTTTTTTGAGATGGAGTTTTGCTCTGTCACCCAGACTGGCACCATCTTGGCTCACTGCAAACTCCGCCTCCTGGGTTCAAGCCATTCTCCTGCCTGAGCCTCCTGAGTAGCTGGGATTACTGGCTCCCACCACCACACCCAGCTAATTTTTGTATTTTTAGCAGAGATAGGGTTTCACCATGTTGGTCAGGCTGGTCTGACCTTATTTTTATGATGTCCTTATTGTTTCTTTGATATTGATCTGTTTGACTTTTTTAAATTTATTCGGTTGAGTGCTTAGCTCATGTTTCCAACCTTTCTTGTGTCTATTGTAACATGTATTGAGATCTAGGAATTTCCCTGTAAGTGCTGCTATATCTGCATCTGAATTTTGACTTCTAGTGTCTTCGGTATCGTTCACCTCTAAATGTATGTGTGTGTACACACAACTTTCCAGCATACTTTCTTTTTTGTTTTACAAAGAGTTAGCTGTATTATAGTGAACCCCAAGTTTCTCTTCAAAGAAACAGTATGTCAGTATATTCTGCTCTCTTACTCTTTAATTCTCTATTTTAAAGTTTAACTTACTTGTAATTCCGGTAAACAACCTCCTAATCAGTGGTTCACATCTGTTCCCCCTCCCCTATCCTGACTCATCCGGGTCACCTGATCACCCCTGGCTACTTGCTCTGACACAGCCGTAGCCATCCTTCCCACCGAAACATCCACCCTGCCACTCCAGCTCAGAACTCTGCTCTTTTTAAAATAACCAATCAGGATTAGTCTAGCTTGTGTGGTCTAACCCTAGCCAATAGGGGTCGACACAGCGGTAGGGACGACCCCGTCAGGTATAAACACCTCTTCCCGGCAAGCGTGTGGCGGCCATCATTGCTCCGCCAGTGCGCCCCACACCCTTCTATAGAAGTAGCCTGCCTTGCTGAGAGGACACATTTTCAAGTACTATTTCTTTTGTGGCATTGAAATTTTACTTGTAACAGCTGGCGATATAATATTTAGTTTCCATACATAGAAGGCTTCTCTGTTAGCTTTTCTTCTGTCATTTTGAAGTCAGATGTCAATCTGATTGTCATTCTCTCCAGAAGTTTTTAGAATTTCCTCATTGCTTTTAATGTTCTTAATTTTAGCTCTACTAACATGTACTCATAAAACAAATACATTTTCTTTATTATTTTAGTGTACTGTAAACCTTCCAATCTGATATGTTTAATCTTCCTTTAATTCCAGAGCAAGTATTGTCATTATGTGTTCAAATATTCCCTTCCTTCCATTTGCTTTTTATGTTTCTCCTTTTGGTTTCTATTATCCAACTGTTGGCACTTTCAGCCTCGATATCCTTTGGTCTTTCTTTTACCTTTGCCTCTCTTTATCCTTTCCTGCACTGTTTTCAGAGATCTTCAAACTGTTCTTCCAGCTCACTAATTTTTCTTGGCCTCCATCCATCTTACTATCTAGCCCATCTAGTGTGTTCATTTTAACTGTTCCTCTTGACCTTTCATGATTGTTTTTCATGCTTCATATGAGTCATATTCTCCCTTATCTCTGACTATATTTATTGTGCTTCTTTTAATTCCTTGATGACTCACCTGTTCAAATCATTCAACTTCACGTGGTACACATGTGTATTCAATCCAATGTTCCTCTTTCCTGTGTCTGTTCCTCAGGATTGGGGTGTTTTGGCTTGTGCAGTCTTACACTCTTTGTCCGGTGAAGTGCAAAGTATAAGCGTGCACAAGAACGTGTGACAGCCCAACCCCCAGAGTGCGTGCCGCCTTGGAAACTTAAAGAGGTAGAGAAGAAAACACGACCCTCAAAGCAGAAAACCCTGGCACCGGGAATCAGTGGCAATCCCAGCCCTACTAAGCAACTCCCTCAATCTGGAATTTTCCCTCAAATTATTTGAAAGAAGCAGCACTGGGAAAACATAATCTCCTGCAACTGTGATCCCCCAGCTTCTTAGGGAAGAGGGCAGAGGGCCCAGGGTGAATGAGTGAATGCCCAGAAATATTGGTCTGCCCCTAACACCCGGGAGGCAGGAGAAGGGCCAGGAGGGTGGACTCAGAGCCCCATCCTGCCGTGAATGCTTCAGACAGAGGCTAGCCTGGCTGCTGCTGTGGATTTCCTTCTCAGGGCAATGGTGGCCTGTGGTTTTCATAGGCTGGTATGCATCAGTGTCACCGGGCGCTTGGTAAAACATAGATTGCTGGGCCCCACTGCCAGAGTGTCTGACTCAGTAGGTCTAACGTGCATCTGAGTTTGTGCTTTATCACATTCTCATATGATAAGGATGCTGCTGATTAGGAACCACTTTGAGAACCACTGCGTAGGCAGTGACAGTTGCACACACATGCAAACGCGCACACAGACACAGACATATACACACAGACAGAGACATATACACACAGACAGACACACACACACACACCAGCTGACAGCCATCAGGAACCTAGAGGCATAGTTTTGACAACAGCTTTTTTGTTTTATTTTGTTGTTGGCGGGGAGTCTCACACTGCCACCCAGGCTGGAGAGCAGTGGCATGATCTTGGCTCACTGCAACCTCTGCCTCTGGGTTCAAGCAACTCTTAAGCCTCAGCTTCTCAAGTAGCTAGGACTACAGGCATGTACCACCACACCTGGCTAATCTTTATATTTCTAGTAGAGACATGGCTTCAACATGTTGGCCAAGCTGGTCTTGAACTCCTGACATCACATGATATACCTGTCTCAACCTCCCAAAGTGCTAGGATTACAGGTGTGAACCACTGAGCCCAGCCTGACATCCTGACATCAGTTTCTTAATAAATGCTTCTCTATTCTTTCTTTCTTTTTTTCAATTTTGTTTTTAGACAAGGTCTCACTCTATCACCCAGGCTGGAGTGCAGTGGTGTGATCAGGGATCACTGCAGCCTCAACCTCCATGCCTTAAGTGATCCTCCCACCTCAGTCTCCTGAGTAGCTGGGACTATAGGTGCACACCACCACACCCAGCTGCTTTTTGTATGTTTAGTAGAGACTAGGTTTCCGGGATTACAAGTGTGAGCCACCATGCCCAGCCCTCTCTTCTTTCTTTAATGTCTCCAGTATTGTTTTGGTAAAGACAAGTCTTCCTGGGAAGACAGAGCAGCTCTTGCTAAGTCATCATTTTATCAGCAACGTCATTCCTGTGAGACCCAGTTTGTCTTTTTTTTTTTTGAGACAGCGTTTTATTCTTCTTCCCCTGGCTGGAGTACAATGGTGTGATCTCGGCTCACTGCAATATCCGCCTCCCGGGTTCAAGCGATTCTCCTGCCTCAGCCTCCTGATTAGCTGAGATTACAGGCGCCTGCCACCTGGCTAATTTTTGTATTTTTAGTAGACATGGAGTTTCACCATGTTGGCCAGGCTGACCTTGAACTCCTGACCTCAGATGATCCGCTAACCTCAGATCACAGCCAGCGGGAGGTCACGGCAGCAGTAAGCCATGATCGCACCACTACACTCAAACCTGAGAGATAGAGTGAGACTCCACCTCAAAAAAAAAAAAAAAGAAAGAAAGAAATACGTTATTTAGGAAGCTTCCTGCCCCTAACTTGAAAAATGGTACTTGCTGAGTTCACTGAGTTAACTGGCTTTTAACGGGAGCCCTCGCCTCTTCTTTGGCAGGTTCCACTGTGTCAGACCACTTGGACTCACCCAGTGGGTGCTGGTTATCAGTGACCTCTTTCCCATAAGTTTTCATTATTCCAGGTTTTTGCTGGAATGAGAATCACTGATCCTCCCATTTTCCTTCCAATGAGTGTGAGTCTCCTTGTCTCTGACCGTACTCAGAACCTTAGAGCTGCCATCCAATTTGGCCATTTATAGCCATCAGTGATCTTCTAGGCTGAGCTGAATCACAAGACTGACCATGTCCCTCCCCTCCTTTAACCTCTTCAAGACGCCATGAATGAGTTAAAAGGTAAGGTGAGAACACAGTCACCATATTTATAACTTAGATTAAGAATTGCATTCAGAACATACAAAGAACCCTTACAAAGCAAACATTCTTTTTCTGAGGTGGAGTCTTGCTTTGTTGTCCAGGCTGGAGTGCAGTGGCCTGATGTGAGCTCAATGCAGCGTCTGTTTCCCAGATTCAAGCAATTCTCCTGCCTCAGCCTCCCAAGTTGCTGGGATTACAGGTGTACACCACCACACCCAGTTAATTTTTATATTTTTAGTAGAGGGGGTTTCACCACGTTGGCCAGGCTGGTCTCAAACTCCTGACTGTGATCTGCCCGCCTTGCCCTCCCAAAGTGCTGGGATTATAGGCATGAGCCACCACACCTGGCACAAAGCAAACTTTTTTTAAAAGTCACAGAAATTGATTTAAAATCCACAAAAGATATGAACAGGAAACCCTTGGAAAAGGAAATCCAACTGACTAATAAATATGAGAAAGATGTTCAGCCTCACCAGTGAACAATTAGATACCACTCTTTTCTTTTTTTCTTTCTTTTTATTTTCACTCAGCAAGGCTAGTTTACTTCCTGTAAGGAAGGGCGCAACTTACCAGCAGTCTTGCCATGAGAGCACCCCTGAACAAAGGAGACAGGGACATTTATAACTTTCATAACCTGATGCAATCGCCCTACTGCTGTGTCCAGTTTCCATTGACCAGAATGGGACCTCACACTCTATGTTTGACTTGATTGGCTAAAATTTTGGAAATTTCCTGAATAGATAAGGGGAAAGAAGACGAGGAAAAATACAAGAAATGAAAGGAAGCTAGTCAGGAGAAGGTCAGGAGGGTTTCCAAATAAGGAATGGCATGCACCAGGGTTTGGAGCTTGCCCAGTTCTGTTCAGACATGCTGGAGCGAGTCACTCTTTTCTACTTATTTTATTGGTTAGAATTTTAAAGATTAATACAATTAAGTGTTGTGAGTGTCATGGTTTGAATGTCTCCCCCAAAATTCACGTGTTGGAAACTGAATCTCCAATGGAACAGTATTGGAAGCTGAGGCCCAAGAAAAGCTCATCAGGCCTAATAAGAGACCTAATAATGGATTGGTGTCATTATTGCAGGACTGGGTCACTTACGTAGAGAGTGGGTTATTATAAAAGCAAGCCTGGTCCCTTATGCTTTCTCTCTTGTTGACCCTTCCACCTACCACTGTGGGACAACACAGCACAAAGTCCCTTGCCAGACACCAACACCATGCTCTTACACTTCCCAGCCTCCAGAACTGTGAGAAAATAAATCTCTGTTCTTTATAAATTACCCAGTCTGCGATATTCTGTTATAGCAGCAGAAAATGAACTAAAACACTAATATGAAGAAATGTTTTTATTTATTATTTTTTTTTAATTTTGATAGAGACTAGATTTTGCCAGGTAGCGCAGGCTGGCCTTGAACTCCTGAGCTCAAGCTCAGGTGGATACCTGTCTCAGCCTCCCAAAGTGCTGGGATTACAGGCATGAGCCACAACACATTGACTGAAGACATTTTTTTGACCTCCTGAAAGCCATTCTCCCTCTTTAGAAAGGAACTAGATTTTCTTTTAGAGAATTAGCACTCCCTACTGTGTACAATCTTGACCAAAAAATCAAGGTGCTCTGTCCTCTCATTATAGAAGCCAAAGGGGTCCCTGGAAGCCACTGCCAGCCTCACTCCCCATCACTGTGACACAAGGTCAACCCTCTGGCAGGACTTCAATGGAGTGAGACAGGGCCCAAAGCCAAGCTTGGGCCCCACCCATCCATCAGGAAGCAGGTCGCTGGCCTTTCTGCCCCTCCTCTGAGCTGCCCTATACTCTGCCAATAGCTTTCCTTTATGTTGAAGTTTGCCAGAGTCAGTGTCTGGGGTTTAACCAAAGACTCCTTTCTAACTGCTAGGCACAATTACCCAGCAGGTCCATGTCTCAGAATCTGCCCCAGCGATACACACATGAGCACACATTGCAAGATGCTTGTGGCAGTAATGCTTGTGATGGCCAAAAATCAAGCACAGACTATGAGGCTGAACCATTTGAAAATGCCACTTTGTAGGATAAAACAGTTTAATGTTGGCAATTCCAAACAGTTCAACCTCTCTCAGAAAATTATTAAATGAGCCATGGGGGTTTTCATATTTCATATTTTATTATGCTATGCAAAAACTAAAAAGAGATATATATTTGCTGCTGTGGAAATACTCCAAGACATATTATTATGTAGGGGAAAAAGCAAGTTTAAGAAATACCTACGCCAGGCACAGTGGCTCACACCTGTAGTCCCAGCACTTTGGGAGGCCAAGGCAAGCAGATCACAAGGTCCAGAGATCAAGACCATCCTGGCTAAAATGGTGAAACTCCATCTCTAATAAAAATGCCAAAAAAAAAAAAAAATTAGCCGGGTGTGCTGGCATGCACCTGTAGTCCCAGCTACTCAGGAGGCTGAGGCAGGGGAATCACTTAACCCGGGAGGCAGAGGTTGCAGTGAGCCAAGATCATGCCACTGCATTCCAGCCTAGGTGACAGAGTGAGACTGTCACAAAAAAAAAGAAATACATACATATATATATATATATACACACACACACACACAATATAAACATATTCTATATATATATATATATATATATTCACACTTTCTCTATATACTATATATAAAGAGTGTGTGTATATATATATATATATAGAGAGAGAGAGAGAGAGAGAAATACCCTGTCTTAAATACACACACACACACACACACACACTCTCTCTCTCTCAGAGAGCCTGGGTGACAGAGTAGTACCCTGTCTTAAATATATATACATACATATATATATATATATATATAGAGAGAGAGAGAGAGAGAGTATATGTGTGTGTATATGTATGTGTATATATATATATATATATATATATATATATATATATTTTTTTTTTTTTAAGACAGGGTATTACTCCGTCACCTAGGCTGGAGTGCAGCGGTACAATCTCAGCTCACTACAGCCCTGACCTCCCAGGCTAAAGCAATCCTTCCACCTCAGCCTCCTGAGTAGCTAGGACTACAGGCACACACCACTATACCCAGCTAATTTTGTTTATTTTTTGTATAGACAGGGTCTCACTGTGTTACCCAGGCTGGTCTCAAACTCCTGGACTCAATATATATATTTTTTTTCTCAGTTATATTAACTTGATTTAATAGGCTGTCAGTCTCAAAAATCTTTCTCTTCATCAGATCTTTGCAAAACTTTTGGCCTTTGAGCTTGAACCTGGAGCTTCACTCCATCTCTGAGTCTCCTGTTGTAGTGTATTCTGAAGTTATTCTGAAGAAAACTGAACCCAACCCAAATCTCGGTCAAAACCAGCCTCCTTGTCAAAAGGTACAATACACTTTCTTATATGGCCAAACTGTGCAAAGTGTTCTCTCAGCTGACTCAATGCCACGGTGCAAGGCATTTTCTCACAAAAGCAATTGGCCAATTGGTATTTCTACACAGTGCCACAGCACCGCTCACTGCTAAGGCTGCCATCTTTAATAAATATATTTTTTAGGCTTATAAAACAAAATTGTATCTCTCTAGTACATACCAAAAAGAGCAAGGAGAAAATTCTAGAAAAATCTACACCTCATTGATAACACTTATCATCTAGGAAAGGGACAGGTATTTGAATGAGGGAATAAACAGGCTTTGAGCTTTGCCTGCATTATTTAGATTCCTTAACAGTGTGAACAAATTCATGTATTATTTATGTAATAAACTGTAAAAAATTTTGAATAAATATACTTTTTTTTTAAGACAGAGTTTCACTCTTGTTGCCCACTCTGGAGTGCAATGGCGTGATCTCAGCTCACTGCAACCTCCGCCTCCCGGGTTCAAGCGATTCTCCTGCCTCAGCCTCCTGAATAGCTGGGATTACAGGCACCTGCCACCATGCCCAGCTAATGCTAGTCTCAAACTCCCAACCGCCTTGGCCTCCCAAAGTGCTGGGATTACAGGCGTGAGCCACCTGCCCGGCCTCTTCTTAAATTCTTAATGGCATCCCATCATCTAGAGTAGGGGTTGGCAAACCATAACCCTGCCTGCCTTTTAAGAGAAGTTTATTTTTAATGTGGCCATGCTCATGTATTTACATATCATCTGAGCTGCTTTCCCACAAAATGGCAGGGTTCCGTGGTTGCAAGAGAGACCCTATCGCTGACAAAGCTGAAATAATTACTTTCAGGACCTTTAGAGAAAAAACTTTGCGGACCTCTTAGCTAGGGCTGTGGTTCTCAGCTCTGGTGAGCATTCGAATCACCTGAGACATTAAAAAAAAAAAAATTCACGCCCAGGCTCCACCCCTGCAAAGAATGACTTAATTGGTCAGGGCTGAGGTTTCAGCTGCCATTGGTTTTCAAAATGTCCCAGGTGATTGTAATGTGCAGCCAGGCTTGCCTGCTCTGACTTTAGGATTAATTCCAGACTCCTGAGTATGGTTTAAAAGACACTTCGTGACCTGGCTTCCCCCTCTGGTCTCATCCTCCCAACCCACGCTCATTTCCTCTGCTCCGAGATACAGAACACACCAGGCGACGCTGTCTCTAAGGTTGGAATGTCCCTCCTTGCCATCTGCCTGGCAAATGTTGAGTCATCCTTTAAGTCTAGGCCGAAGGATGTTCATCCCTAAGAAGCATTCCAGATGCTGGCTTCCATATCGCACTAACAGGTATGTCACCTTTGTGTACCTGTCTGTCTCCCCCATGGTGAGGGGAGGGAGGAAGCGCTGTGTCTTCATTCATGTATCTCTCAGAGCAGGAGCTCAATGAGCATTTGCTGAATCAGATTAAACTTTTAAAAAATGTAAGTTCAAACGCCCAAAATCCAGCTCCACAGAGACATTCTGAAGTCCTCCTTGCATCAGGAAAACAAAACAGTAACAAAACACTGGATGCATTTAATGTAGCAGACTAAACGTTTTTTTTTTCCTTTGAGACAGAATCTTGCTGTCACCCAGGCTGGAGTGCAGTGGAACAATCTCAGCTCACTGCAGCCCCCCACATCCTGGGTTCAAGTGATTCTCATGCCTCAGCCTCCCAAGTAGCTGGGATTACAGACATGCACCGCCATGCCCCGTTAATTTTTGTATTTTCAGTAGAGACGAGGTTTCACCGTGTTGGCCAGGTTGGTCTCAAGCCCCTGACCTCAAGTGATCCACTTGCCTTGGCCTCTCAAAGTGCTGAGATTACAGGCATGAGCCACCACACCTGGCCTGTAACAGAATAAACAATTTTCAAATTCCCTTCTGTATCACAGAGCTTCCCCAACTCTGTAGCCTCAAGTGTAAGGGTCTGGAACCATTAAGCATTGAAGGAGGCAAAAGAGATGTTAAAATTGAGCCAGTCCCTCCTTAGATAAATCCTGAAGGGCACATGAAGAATATCCCATTCTTCATTTGGGAATATTAAATTCTAGTTTTCTTTCCAGTTGGTATTTGCTTTACAAACTGATTCTGTTTGTGGTTGTCTGGCTGAACTCATGTTGTGTGCTATGCAAATTTTCAAACTGCATTTGTTTCCTTTCCGAGTATGAACTTCAATGGACAAGTTGCCCTTTTCCAAACTAATCCTTAATTAGCTTCTGTCAAGAGCCTAAGAGATGCCAGGGCACGGGCACCCTCCAAATCAAAGTACGTTGTGATTGTCATGGGAGGGAGAAATAGAATAAATGAATGATTAATCGCACCTGCTACTTCAAATCATCTGGCACCGGTTCCAAGTTTTCATTTTCAAAAGATTAAAAACAACTTGTTTCAATTCTGTGCTAATTGGCAGGCAGATTTTCTTTCTCACTTGGCGGCAGTGAAATGTGGATATTAAAATGCACAGCTGATTAATTTCTGGGTTTGAATAGAGGAAAAAAAGAGGCCTTGGTCAACAGTCTTAAGTTTTTAAATATGATGCATTGATACCATGCAGTTGAAGGCAGTGGAAGCTTCTGGAATGCTTCATAATTTCCTGAAACAAATTATGACCTTGAAGTTTATATTAAGCACCTACCAGATTGCTGTGTTACACGGCAGATTTTTGTAAATGAGAATAGTCCTTGCCTTATAGTTGATGATACAGAGCATACAGGTAAAATGCTAACTATCTGGTGCCAGAGATTTCCTTGTGGTAAGAGAAAGAGCTGAATGCACTCTCCATTCCACAGCTGAGTTCCCGAGACAGGCTCTTAGCAGATACCTCCTGGCAGTCCCCCTTGGGTCTGGTCAACTATTCATCTTAGGCCTAAAGAACAAGAATAGGTCAGGCGCGAGGTGGCCCACGCCTGCAATCCCAGCACTTTGGGGGGCCAAGGCAGGTGGATTACGTGCAGTCAGGAGTTTGAGACCAGCCTGACCAACATGGTGAAACCCCGTCTCTACTAAAAATACAAAATTAGCCAGGCGTGCTGGCACATGCCTGTGATCCCAGCTACTCAGGGGGGCTGAGGCAGGAGAATCGCTTGAACCCGGAAGGCAGATGTTGTGGTGAGCCGAGATTGCACCATTGCACTCCAGCCTGGGCAACAAGAGCGAAACTCCGTCTCAAAAAAAAAAGAAAAGAAAATGGCATGCATATTAATTTATTGTGGCTACTGTAACAATTACCATAGATTTCATAGCATAAAGCAATAGAAGTTTATTTTTTCACAGTTCTGGAGGCCAGAAATCCAAAATAAATATGATTGGACTGAAATCAAGGCATTAGCAAGGCTGCACCCCTTGTGGAGGCTGCAGGGAAGAATGTTCTTTCCCTCCTCCAGCTGCCAGCCTCCCTTGGGTTGTGGCCACAGCATTTCAAACTCTGCCTCTGGTCACATCACTGTCTCCATGTGTATGTGTGGTGCATGTGTAGCTCCTCCTGTTTCTTTTTTTTTTGAGACAGAGTCTCCCTCTTACCACCCAGGAGATCTCAGCTCACTGCAACCTCTACCTCTTGAGTTGAAGCAATTCTCCTGTCTCAGCGTCTCGAGTAGCTGCCATTACAGGCACCTGCTACCATGCATGGCTAATTTTTTATTTATAGCAGAGTCGAGGTTTCATCATGTTGGCCAGGCTGGTCTCAAACTCCAGACCTACAGTGATCCGCCTGCCTCGGCCTCCCAAAGTGCTGGGATTACAGGTGTGAGCCACCCACTGCGCCCAGCCTGTCTCTCTCTTCTAAGGATACATGGGGTTGTATTTAGGGCTCACGTGGATAATCTGGGACAATCCCCACATTTTAAGATCCTTAATTTAATCATACCTGCAAAGACCGTGTTTCCATAGAAGGTAAGATTCACAAGCTCCAGGAATTAGGATATCTTTTGGGGGGCCATGTTTCAGTCTACCACAGCATAGATATCTGGTACCCAGTGAACCCAGAATTTCAGTGAAGCCCAGTTTCACCCTTTAGCTTAACATTTGCTCCATTTGCATCTTTTCTGTCCCTTGCTCTAGCACCAGGAGAGGGTCTGACCTTGAGAAAAATGCCCTCCAGACTAACAGCTGGGTGGGAAAAAAGGCAACATTCAGAGACTGAAAATCAAGCTGACCAGACCTGCCCTGGTGACAGGGGACCCAGGCTTGGCCAGGGCTGGTGATGGGTGCTGGTCCATTCAGTGTCTGCCTGCAGACCCCTGCCTCCAACAAGGCATCAGCTGTGGCCTTGGCTTCCAGGAGAGGAGATGAGGCACACAGACAAGAGACATGAAATACACATTTCAGGAGGGAAATGAGGAAGCCGATCCGTGTAGGAAGCTCAGTGCCCTGGCCAACAGGGTGGGCTCCACGCTTGATGTAGGAACCAGAGAAGAGGGACTTGAAAGGTTAAGAAAGTCTCAAAGCAAAAGTAGCTGCCTAGGGAACAGGTCAAGAATGTGATGAGATTAGAGAAACAGGAAATGAAAAGCCCTGCAGGCTGCTTGGGATCCAGAGTCCTCCCTTCCTCCCAGCATCTTTCTGTCCCAGAGGAATCAAGTGCTACAAAATGCAGCAATCCCGAGAAGCCTGGGGGAGGAGCCAGGATCTGCTGAGCGAAGTGAAAATTCCCTGTTCGGAGCTTCCCCACAAGCCCTCTGCTGCAGACACACATGGGCCAGTTGCACTTTAACAAAAGGCTCTGGGGCCGGGACGGTGATTCACACCTGTAATCCCAGCACTTTGGGAGGCCAAGGCAGGCAGATCACCTGAGGTCAGGAGTTCAAGAGCAGCCTGGCCAACATGGCAAAACCCTGTCTCTACTAAAAATACAAAAATTAGCAGGGCATGATGGCAAGCGCCTGTAATCCCAGCTACTTCAGAGGCTGAGGCAGAAGAATCCCTTGAACCCAAGAGGTAGAGGTTGCAGTGAGCCAAGATCATGCAACTGCACTCCAACCTGGTGACAGAGTGAGACTCTGTCTCCCCCTCCCCAAAAAAGCTCTGCTACATCTCAAGGAAAAGGAGTCCCTGGACCTACCTGAGACACAGTACTTTTTTTTCTCCCCTGTTTGGAAGACAAATGCATGCTTTTGAATCTAGAGTGTGTTTAAGGGGCGTTAATACACAGTTCTTTGTATTGGTTTGCTAGTGCTGTCTTCAGAATTTTCCACTAACTGGGTGGCTTAAAACAACAGATGTACGGCCAGGCACAGTGGCTCATGCCTGTAATCCTAGCACTTTGGGAGGCCGAGCGGGGTGGATCACCTGAGGTCAGGAGTTCGAGACCAGCCTGACCAACATGATGAAACCCTATCTCAACTAAAAATAAAAAAAATTAGGTGGGGATTGTGGCAGGCACCTGTAATCTCAGCTACTGGGGAGGCTGAGGCAGGAGAATCACTTAAACCTGGGAGGTGGAGGTTGCAGTGAGCCGAGATCGTGCCATTGCAGTCCAGCTTGGGCAACAAGAGTGAAACTGTCTCAAAATTTAAAAAACAGATGCGTTGTCTCACAGTTCTGAGGACTAGAAATATGAGGCCAAGGGCTGAGCAGCATTGGCTCCCTTCGGAAGCTCTGAGGAAGAACCAGTCCCATGTTCTTCTCCTAGCTTCTAGAGGTTGCCAGCAGCCCTAGGCCAGGAGGCGTCACCCCAATCTCTGTCTCCATCCTTATGGAACGTTCTCCCTGTGTGTCTGTGTCCAAATATCCCTCTTATCAGAACACCAATCACTGGGATTAGGTCCCGCCGTAGCCTATATTACCTCCTCCTACCGTCTCTGCAAAGACCTTGGTTCCAACTAACTGAACATTCACAGGAAGCAGGGGGTTATGGTTTTGGTTTTTTTTTTAATTTTAGGTTTTGGGGTACATGTGAAGAACATGCAGGATTGTTGCATAGGTACACACGTGGCAGTGTGATTTGCTGCCTTCCTCCCTATCACCTATATCTGGCATTTCTCCCCATGCTATCTCTCCCCAACACCCCACCCCCTGCCGTCCCTCCCCAATTTCCCCCCGACAGACCCCAGTGTATGATGCTCCCCTCCCTGTGTCCATGTGTTCTCATTGTTCAACACCCACCTACGAGTGAGAACATGCAGTGTTTGATTTTCTGTTCTTGTGTCAGTTTGCTGAGAATGATGGTTTCCAGGTTCATCCATGTCCCTACAAAGGACACGAACTCATCATTTTTGATGGCTGCATAGTATTCCATGGTGTATATGTGCCACATTTTCCCTGTCTAGTCTATCATCGATGGGCATTTGGGTTGGTTCCAGGTCTTTGCTATTGTAAACAGTGCTGCAATGAACATTTGTGTGCATGTGTCCTTATAGTAGAACAATTTATAATCCTTTGGATATATACCCAGTAATGGGATTGCTGGGTCAAATGGAATTTCTATTTCTAGGTCCTTGAGGAATCATCTTGAAACAGAGTCTCACTCTGCTTCCCAGGCTGGAGTGCAGTGGCATGATCTTGGCTCACCGCAACCTCCCCTTCCCAGGTTCAAGAGATTCTCCTGTCTCAGCCTCCCCAGCATCAGGGACTACAGGATGCACCACCACGCCCAGCTAATTTTTATATTTTCAGTAGAGACAGTGTTTCACCATATTGACCAGGCTGGTCTTGAGCTTCTGGCCTCGTGATCCACCCGCCTCAGCCTCCCAAAGTGCTGGGATTACAGGCGTGAGCTATCACGTTCAGCTCAACATATCTTCCGGGGAGATGCATTTAACCTATAACACTCACCAGGTGGAGATCAGTATCGATGACACTGATAAACCGTGCGGGACACTGGACTCGCTTGCTAGGGCTGCCATATGAAGTATCACAGACTGGGTGGCTTAAACAACAGGAATTCATCTTCTCCCAGTTCTGGAGGCTGTTTGCATGAGATTAAGGCACTGGAAGGGTTGGCTTCTTCTGCAGCCTCTCTCCTTGTCCCCTAGGTGACCTCCTTGTTGTGTCCCCACATGGTCTTCCCTCCATGCATGTCTATGTTGCAAGCCCCTTTTCTTATAAGGGCACCGATATTGGTTCAGACAACCCCCACCCAGCTTATCTCATTTGGGCCTAATTACCTTTTTGCTGCTGTTGTTGAGATATAGTCTTACTCTGTCACCCAGGCTGGAGTACAGTGGCATGATCACAGCTCACTGTGGCCTCAAACTCCCAGGCTCAGGTGATCCTCCCCCTTAGCCTCCTGGGTAGCTGACACTACAGGAATGTGCCACCATGCCTGGCTAACTTTTTATATTTTTTGTAGAGATGGGGTTTTACCTTGTTGCCCAGGCTGGCCTTGAATTCCTGGGCTCAAGCGATCCACCCACCTCGGCCTCCCAAAGAGCTGGAATTACAGGCATGAATCACCACATCTGGCCCAATTATCTCTTTAAAGACCCTGTCTTCAAATACAATACCATCCTGACATACTGGGACTTAAACATATGAATTTGAGGAAAACAGAATTCAGCCCATAGCATCCACAAATTACAAATAATGAAGCCTATAGTAGACCTTAGTATCAACTCCGCAGATACGGAATTGGTTCTCTTGGAATACTTTCATTATTTTTTTGCCAAACTCTGGACTCGTAGCCAATCTATGGTTTCAGCTGACTAAGTCTCTTCCCAACATGAATGTTGATATTTTTGTTCACATGAGTGAGTAATACAGATGTGAAACAAAGATGTATGTCAGAACTTATTTGTCCATAATGTGAGCAAACTTTTTGCTGACTTTTATGACAGCTGGAGCACGGAAGACGTTTCCTTATCTTCCTGTGCTATTTGTAATGTAATGGTTAGACATTACACGCTTTTAATTTGCAGTCAGCATTTTATCCAAGAATGTCCTCAGTCTCAACAATAAAACAATAAATCAAGCCCTGACTTGTAGCCATTGCTGACTTCCCTGATGACGACAGAGCCCCCAAGGCTGACTCCCAGCTCCCAAGGTGATGTCCCTGAACATGAGCTTAGAAGGCCATGCACAGTAGCACAGCGGTGATTTCCACCTTACAGACACAATAGCTGTAAACGGCTTTGAGACTACAGATAGATTTTTTTAATGTTAAATAGGAAGTGATGAATTTTGAATATTTATTACTTTTGGGCTGGGCATGGTGGCTCACAACTGTAATCCTAGCGCTTTAGGAGGCCAAGGTGGGCGGATCACCTGACGTCAGGAGTTCGAGACCAGCCTGGCCAACATGGTGAAACCCTGTCTCTACGAAAAATGTAAAAATTGGCCAGGTATGGCAGGTACACCTGTAATTCCCAGCTGCTTGGAAGGCTGAGGCAGGAGAATCACTTGAACTCAGGAGGAGGAAGCTGCAGCAAGCCAAGATTGTGCCACTGTACTCCAGCCTGGGTGACAGAGTGCCTGTCCCAAAAAAACATGTATTACTTTTGTTCTTAATATAACTTAATTGTAAATTTGTATGAGTTAGCCCCTAAAAATAATTGTATTTAATAACCACCTGGACACTTAACTATTTAACTGGAGACTTAACTCTCAAGCCAGCGGAGACCACACTGCTGGGCTCAGGAGTCAGAATTCCTGTTTTTATTTTAGGTTCAGGATATGTGTGCAGGTTTGTTATAGGTAAATTGTGTGTCACGGGGGGTTGGTTGCAATTCTTTAAAGGCGTTGTAGATTTCCAGAGTTGAGGACACAGCCTGGCTGTTTACAGGTGAGGAATCTTGTTAAAGGTGATGTGTTGGCCGGGTGCAGTGGCTCACGCCTGTAATCCCAGCACTTTGGGAGGCCGAGGCGGGTGGATCACGAGGTCAAGAGATCGAGACCCTCCTGGTCAACATGGTGAAACCCCGTCTCCACTAAAAATACAAAACATTAGCTGGGCATGGTGGCACGTGCCTGTAATCCCAGCTACTCAGGAGGCTGAGGCAGGAGAATTGCCTGAACCCAGGAGGCGGAGGTTGCGGTGAGCCGAGATTGCGCCATTGCACTCCAGCCTGGGTAACAAGAGCGAAACTCCGTCTCAAAAAAAAAAAAAAAAAAAAAAGATGATGTGTTAAAGCAAGGTGATGTGGCTTGGGTAAGCTCACACAGCTGGCGATGAGCCTGAACAGGAGGAAGTCCCAGGCCTTACCATTGCCAGCCTAGCACAACTGCCACTGCTTGGTGTCCTATCTCTAAACTTTGATTCCTTTATAAGAGAAAGACAATGAGGAAAGGAACAAAGTGCCTGGGGGAAGGTTGGGGGGGCAGGAGGTAGGTGAGGCAGAGAGAGAAAGAGGAAAAGAAAGGAGACCATGGATCAACATAGAAGGACATCCCAGACAAGGGACTGACCCTGAATTATAATAGAAATAGACGAGTATTCAGAAAAAGGAAGGCATCTCATTCCATGGTGGTTAATGTAAACCAAAAATACATTATCAGACTCCCAACCATCTGAATACACCCTTCCTCTCAGCTGATGGCATTCCAAAGTTAACCTGAAAAACTAGTTCAGGCCATGATGGGAAGGGAGCGGGGACATCCTCATTACACCCTCCTGCCTTTCAGAAATTAGGCACAACCAGCCAGTGTTAACATAAGACTGACAGAGCAGACTTTTAACTCTGCTAAGAGACACTGACAATCTATTGTCTCTGAAGCTTACTACCTGGAGGCTTCCTCTGCGTAATAACCCAGGTCTTCATAATCCTGTATCTTAACCCAGACACTTCCAGGTCTTTAGATAAACTCTTTCAGCCAATTGCCAATGAAAAATGCTTGAGTCCACCTGTGACCTAGAAGCCACCCCATCCCATTCCAGCTCTCCTTCCTTTCCAAACCAAAACAATACACATCTGACTATGTTGATTGATGTCTCATATCTCCCTAAAATGTAGCAAACAGCAGCCTGAGCACCTTGGGCATACGTTCTCACCATTTCCTGGGGCTGTGTCCCAGGACATCAGTCACTCATTTTGGCTCAGAATAAATCTCTTCAAGTATTTTACAGAGTTCGACTCTTCATGGACATTACAGAGAAATTACAGGAGAGAGGATACCAGTGATCTTTTTGGATGTGGCTTTTGTTTTTGTTTTGTTTTTGAGATGGAGTTTCGCTGTTGTCACCCAGGCTGGAGGGCAATGGCATGATCTCAGTTCACTGCAACCTCCGCCTCTCAGGTTCAAGCGATTCTCCTGCCTCAGCCTCCTGTATAGCTGCAATTATGGGCATGCGCCACCACGCCAAGCCGATTTTTGTATTTTTAGTAGAGACAGGTTCTCAACAACGTTGTTCAGGCTGCTCTTGAACTCCTGACCTCAGGTGATCTGCCCTCCTGGGCCTCCCAAGGTGCTCGGATTATAGGCATGAGCCACTGCACCCGGCCTGGATGTGGTTTTTGTACGTGGTAAGAGGTAGGATTTCTGTGGTTTACAGAGTTTAAAGCAACAGCCACAAAACCAGAAACGGTGAGACCAGAACACTCGCTGAGGACTTTAGCAGTGAAACGGGACATAAAATAAGACCCCAAGGTCTAGGAGGGTGGCAAAACCAAAGCACACAAGAGTATTTGGTGGATTTTGTTCCTAAAAGGATGGTGGATATGAGAATGTTAGAGAGTGGCTGGGTGCAGTGGCTTACACCTGAAATCCCAGCACTTTGAGAGGCTGAAGACGGCGGATGACCTGAGGTCAGGAGTTTGAAACCATCCTGGCCAACATGGAGAAACTCTGTCTAAAAATATAAAAATTAGCCGGGTATGGTGGCAGGCACCCATAATCCCAGCTACTTGGGGACTTCAACCTGAGAGGCAGAGTTTGCAGTGAGCTGAGATCGCACCATGGCACTCCAGCCTGGGTGGCAGAGCAAGACACCATTTCAAAAAAAAAAAAGAATGTTTGAAAGCAAATGGAGAAAGATAGTGGAAAGGTTGAAACGGAGCCTCCTTTTAGAGTTAGATTACAATAATGTTTCCTACCGTGGCTGCCGATTTTTATCCATCTTACCCACTGCTGGATTGAGTCTCTCTAAGGATTAGTCTCTCTCCTGCTCTAGAACAGCCATGACTCAAGGACCCTCTCTCCACTTTACCCGTCAGGCACTGGCCCATTATCCAAGTTCATTTATAGCCCATGCATCTTTGTGTTTGGGGATTGGAGGTGGTGTTTAAAAATGCTATTGTGTGGCCAGATATGGTGGCTCACACCTGTATTCCTAGCACTTTAGGAGCCCGAGGCAGGCAGATTACTTGAGGTCAGGAGTTTGAGACCAGCCTGGCCAGCATGGCGAAACCCCGTCTCTACTAAAAATATAAAAATTAGCCGGGCATGTGGTGAGCGCCTATCATCTAAGCTACTCAGGAGGCTGAGGCAGGAGAATTGCTTGAATCCAGGAAGCAGAGGCTGCAGTGAGCCGAGATCGTGCCATTGCACTCCAGCATGGAGGACAAGAGTGAAACTGTCTCAAAAAAAAAAAAAAAAAATACTATTGTGTGGTATTTAATACATTAAAAAGGCATAAACAATAAAACAAATGCCTATGTTCCCACCACCCAGCTTAAAAAATACAACTTGGCAGGCCGGGCGCGGTGGCTCACGCCTGTAATCCCAGCACTTTGGGAGGCCAAGGTGGGTGGATCACGAGGTCAAGAGATCGAGACCATCCTGGTCAGCATGGTGAAACCCCGTCTCTACTAAAAATACAAAAAATTAGCTGGGCATGGTGGCGCGTGCCTGTAATCCCAGCTACTCAGGAGGCTGAGGCAGGAGAATTGCCTGAACCCAGGAGGC
>NW_016107370.1:2101827-2102897 GCF_001604975.1 Cebus imitator | reverse complement strand
AAAAAAAAAAAAAAAAAAAAAAGGATTTTCCATTTTCAGGCTCCTACAGATGGAACATGGTCAGGGCTTGACTAGAGTAACTTAAAAGGCAAACATAGCATTAGCATGGCTGTGACTAATGGCAACAATATGTGCCACCACCTCATCACCAGGAATCCGAGCCAGCCACGGCACCTTATGGATTTTCTTGGCCCGCTTATTTGGCCCCAGTGTGTCAGAATGTTCCCTATCAATGTCACCAAGTGTTGTAGCAAAACATCAATTTCAAAATGGGACTTGAAGAAGATGGCTTGTGAATGAATTGGATTTGTATTGTATTCTCTCACCATTTCATTAAATATCCAGACATCTAATCCCGTGTAGAACGGCAACACTTCATAGTATGTGCTATTTTGAATTACAAAATATTAGCTCAAAACTCTTGATTACCTTTATGATGTAGATTATGTTTCTAAGTGTTTTTCAATACAAAGTATATTAGTCACACATTCAAAATGTGAATGGAAATTGCTATGTTCATTTGTCTGGCTTTGGAAAGAGCGAGTTTTTACGTTTTTTCCTTGTTAGTGGTTTCCATCGGCATCAACTATGAATCATTCTTCTGAAAAAGAGGTTATCCCAATGCAAACACATCTCATGTTTTGTTCCTTTCCAGCAGGAAAGTATGTGTCCCTTTAGTTCAGAGAATGATTTGGGGAAACTAACCAAAAAAAAAAAAAAAAATTCTGACCATGAAGTCCATCCATATCACATGCCAAGAGGCTTGGCTACAGTCTCACTTCTTCCAGCTTGAGCCCGTGCATTTACCAACAGACTCCTTAGCATTTACTATCAAGCACAGAATGGGCAAGACTTTCCCTAAATAAGGAAGCAACTCATTATCAAAAGACTAAATGTCTAGAAAAAAAAATAAGCCAAGCTATCTCATAAAACAGTAAATGTTATGCATATTGATGATATCCACAATATCAATAATAGCAGCATCATACAGTGTATAAATCATTCTCATCCTTTTTTTTTTTTTTTTTTTTTTTTTTTTTTTTTTTTTTTTTTTTTTTTTTTTTTTTTTT
>NW_016107370.1:2085334-2101807 GCF_001604975.1 Cebus imitator | reverse complement strand
AAGTCTCACTCTCTTACCCAGGCTGGCAAGATCTCAGCTCACTGCAACCTACATGTCCCAGGATCAAATGATTGTCCTGCCTCAGCCTCCCAAGTAGCTGGGATTACAGGCATGGACCACCACGCCTGGCTAATTTTTGTATTTTTAGTAGAGATGGGGTTTCACCATGTTGGCCAGGCAGGTCTCGAACTTCTGACCACAAGTGATCCACCTGCCTTGGCCTCCCAAAGTACTGGGTTACAGATGTGAGCCACCGCACCCGGCCTCTCATTTTATTAAGAGGTTGGTCTGAATTCATCAGATTCCTCTGGCTAGACAAACGGTAGAGCCTCCTACACTAAAAATTCCTCCTCCCTCCTTGATTCCTGGCAAAATGCAAATTAAAGCTCATCTTCTCTTTCCTTTCTGGTTCCAAGTCTTTAATTCTCAGGAGTTTATCCAGAATGCTCCCAGCACAAACCTCAACTGACCAGTGTTCAGCTACGCAATGGGCCAGGGAAACCTACTTACTTCTTAGAGCGTATTCTCTGGGCTTCACTGAATTCAGATCGGAAAGGAATTCATCAGTATCTTGCATGCACTTCAGAGAAATGTTTCTTACAGAAAAAACGAAAGGAAATTGAAAAGATAGCAGGCAAAATAGTAGAGTCAGGCCCATCACTGTCTCCTGACCTGTTAGGCTAAGTGTCATGTCTTAGACAAAGAGCCTTATATTTATGAAACGCTAGTCTATAATACGCCGTGAGTAAATACGACACGCTTGCTCCTTAACAGGCAGAGAGACAAACTGCGTCTCTCAGCCACCTGCAAAGCGGCTGAGATGAACAAGCCATGGAAACCAATTTATACACAATTTGTTATTGTTGAGTAACATAGCACTGTGGATGTGGGGGCCGCTGACCACCTGGCTTCCTTTAGTTATGCAGATTCACATTTCCAGTTGACATGAATGATGCTGGATCTTCTCTGGTTAGATGGCCTGGTGTACGTCTCTGGGTTTCAAAAATATAGTGACTATGTTAAGTAGCAATATTTGGCTTTTGTCCAAGAAGGATGATGAATTGTAAAACATTTGGATGAATGATAAGCAAAGAAGGGCTTCTCCGTGATGGTCTTTGTAGAACAGGCATCTGCTAAAGCACGTGCTGGACTTTGCGAGTGGTACCAGCGTGGGAGCGTTGAACTCCCCCACGGGAAGGAAGTTGTTGCAGTAGGGCAGATACGCACACGCAGCCCACACGTGGGAGTTTAGAAAACACATCCTGGCAAGTCCGATGCTGACGAAGGACCATGGGAATGGTACGCAGCTACTTTAAGCAAACGTAAAACGTGTCGATCTGGATTTCTCACAGTGTAAATACTCTTTTTCCACAAAGCCTTTCTTTAAATAGTAACTTCCCTATCTCCATTTAAAACGAGAAGCAGTTTCTGTCGATCTTGTTTACACGGCCGGAACACATCTGCACTTGTGGGTGGCTGTGACTCAGTTGTACTTCCTGCTGCCAGTTGGCTTCAGAGAGTCTTCTAGCATCCCAGACTACCCCTAGTAATGCACACCCCACTGGACTCTCACTGCTGTTTCTTTGTTCATGCCCTGCGCTCTCTCTGGAGCACCCTTCTCCCAGCTCCCCTCCTGCTGGGCATCCTCGTCTACTCCTACGTATTATTCTAAGTAGGTGTTGGCTCTTCCAGGAAGCCTTTCTGGGCTTCCCCTCTGGTGGGAGTGGGCTTTGAGAATAGCCTGTTCTCTCTGCTGCCTAATCCCTTCGCACATTCCCTTTACTCCTCACTCTTATCTATTCCTGCCTCCTTTTCTCCTATAGACCGGAAGCTCCAGGAGGGCAGGCACTGTGCTCTTTTAAGTCTCCTGGGATTTCTCAGGCCTTCTGGGTAGTGATTAAGAGCCAAAGCTGTTTGTTGCTGGCTGTGTGACCTAGAGCAATTGTGCTGTCTCATTGGTCTTATCTTGAAAATGAAGATAATCGTAGTCTCTACACCTTGGGATTATGAAATTTAAACGATATATTTAAAGCATTAAAAGAAGGCCAAGTGTGGTCATTTATTCCTGCAATGCCAGCACTTTGGGAGGCCAAAGCAGGAGGATTGCATGAACCCAGGAGTTAGAGGTTACAGTGAGCTATGATTATACCACTGCACTCCAGCCTGCACGTCACAAGATTTTTAGACAAGATTCTATGTCTAAAAAATTTTTTAAAGTACTGAAAGAGCCTTGGTGTAGTGGCTCACATCTATAATCCCAGCACTTTGAGAGGCTGAGGCGGGAGGATCACTTGAGCCCAGGAGGTCGGCCAGCCTGGGCAACATGGTGAGACCCCTGTCTCTACCGAAAATTTATAAAATTAGCCAGACATAGTGGCATGCACCTGTAGTCCCAGCTACTCAGGAGGGCTGAGGTGGGGTGATTGCCTGAGGCCAGGAGGTCGAGGCTGCAGTGAGCTGTGTTTGTGCTATGGCATGCCAGCCTGGACAAGAGGGCAAGACCCTGTCTCAAAAAAACAAAAGGTATCAAAAGAGTTCCCGGCCTGTTATAAATACTCAAGAAATACTATGTATTGTCTTAATATTCTAAATGCCCACTACATACCTACATACCTGGCAGATACATATATATAGATATATATGTCTATATATATAGACATAGTAGTTATCTAGTAGTCAGAACTACTCCAAGATATACTGGGGCTCTTTCAAATGACATCAGAGTCTCTAGCCTTGGAGGTGCTCAGCTCTTACATACCTGGCAGATACATACATATAGATATATCTGTGTCTATATATATGTATCTGGCAGGTATATATATCTGCCAGATGTATATCTGGTGTATGTCTCTGGGTTTTAAAAATATAGTGACTATGTTAAGTGTCAATGTTTGGCTTTTGTCCAAGAAGGATGATGAACTTGTGAGACATTTGGATGAATGATAAGCAAAGAAGAGCTTCTCCGTGACGGTCTGTGTAGAACCGCATCTGCTAAAGCACGTGCCAGACTCTGAGAGTGGTACCAGCGTGGGAGCGTTGAACTCCCCCACGGGAAGGAAGTTCACACACACACTAGATATACTGACATAATGTATCTACAAGGGGACATTGCAGTATCTGACCTTTTGTAGACCCTTAATAAATAGTAGCTACTGTGGCAACTTAGGACTTTTTGCTCTGGGCTTAAAGAAAAAAGCATTCAGGCACACAAGCTGAAATAGCTAACACACTATTAGGTAAACAGTCCCTGAAAAACCAGTTATCTAGATCCAAGTTACAAAGGGGGCACCTTCAAAACAGGGAATTCTCTAGTAGTCAGAACCTCTCCAAGATGTACTGGGGCTCTTTCAAATGACATCAGAGTCTCTAGCCTTGGAGGTGCTCACCTTAGACCACAAATGAAGGCATTAGAAAGATTCAAGCCTCAGATGGTCCTTGTACAAATTACATTTCAGGTCTCCTCTAACTTTGAAATCCTCTGCGTCTATCAAAAGTATTTTCAGGCGGGCACAGTGGCTCACACCTCTAATCCCAGCACTCTGGAAGGCCAGGGCAGGCAGATTACTTTGAGCCCAGGAGTTCAAAACCAGCCTGGGCAACATGGAGAAACCTCATCTCTATAAAAGACAAAAATACAAAAAGCATTTTTTACCATTAATGTGTTGGCTATTAAACACCTCTGAAGGTGTTGTCTAACTGAAATAGACATTGGAATTTCAATGCAAAAATTAATAACAGCATCCAACTTGGAATAAATAGAGAAATCAACAACTTGTAGGAAAAATGAAACCGAATTTGGTGCCAGAAACCAGGGTTTAAGTTCTGGCTCTTACAAAAGCGGGTTCAGTTTCCCTATCTGTAAAATTACAAACTCAGCCTAGTTCACACAATTGTGTTGTAGTATGAACTTAAAGCTCATGATACGAAAACATTTATAGACTCCCGAGTCATAAATACGTATTTGTTAGCATTGGAGCTCTCGCCGCCAAGCTGCTTTTTGGATTTGCTTTTGTTTGTCTTAACCATCTTTTTCCATTAGGAAAAAGTGGGAGGGGGGTCAGAAAAAACTAGAGGTTTAGATAATTTGAATACAGTCGGCCCTTTGTATCTGGTGGTCTCAAATCCATGGATTGAACCAATGGTGGAAAGAAAATATTCAGAGGGGAAAAAAAAAACCCAACTTTTAAAAATACAAAGTATAGTGTAAGAACTACTTACATGGTAGTAGGTATTATAAGTACTCTAGAGATGATATAAAGTATAGGAGAGAATGTGCATAGATCAAAGGCAAATACGAGACCATTTTATATCAGGGAGTATCAGTGGATTTTGGTATCCACAGGAAGTGGGTCTGGAACTTACCCACTGCCAGCACCGAGGGAAGTCTGTCTGAATGATTAAACAGAAAAATCTCTGAAACTTGGATTTATTCCCAGGTTAGTTGCTGATGTCATATAGTCACAGAAAGTAAGAATGACATTGCTTTTAGAATTCAGCATTAAATACTCATCTTTTCTCAAGTGGGGAAATATATGATGAGCAGAACCCACCTCCACATTTTTTTTTCTTTTTTCTTCTTTTTTTTTTTGAGGTGGAGTCTAGCACTGTCGCCCAGGCTGGAGCCCAATGGGGCAATCCCGGTTGACTGCAACCTCCGCCTCCCAGGTTCAAGCAATTCTCCTGTCTCAGCACCCCCGAGTAGCTGGGACTATGGACTCCTGCCACCACGCCTGACTAATTGTTGTATTTTTAGTAGAGATGAGGTTTCACCTTGTTGGTCAGGCTGGTCTCGAACTCCTGATCTCAGGTGATCCACCTGCCTCGGCCTCCCAAAGTGCTGGGATTACAGGTGTGAGCCACTGCACTCAGCCCACATTTTAATCATTAGTAATAAAAACCACTTAAGATGGTTTTAAAATATCTACCTAAAAAGGAAAAAGAGGACCTTACTTCTGGGTAATTAATAGCTCAAGATCCTTCTAATGTTTGTCCTAACCCCTAGGAAAAAAATATTCTGACTAATCAAGGCTCAAGGAAACTCAGTCATTTTACAAAAATATTTTAGGCACCTGTTTTGTTTTTTGCAAGCAGTTTACTGGGCATAAAAACAGGACATGAAAATAAATAATGCTTTCATTTCCTGAAAGCAGGCCTGTAACATTTCCGGAAGCAGCAGGAATCAGCTGGCCAGTGCTACTATTTATGTCACGGTCATTTTATTCAAGTAACTAGCTATTGGAAAAAAAAAGGGGGGGCATTAGGCCTCCCATCACTTGGCAGTGGGTTTGAGAAAACAAGAATCAGTCTTTACTGTCAAGAATACGGATCGAAGGGGAAAATGTAACTAATACCCACTGCTCTCAAGCTCTAAATAAAGAATGCCTATTGCAATGAGAGGAAATGGCAATTTCAGATTAGAAAGCAAGCAGGGAGTTCATGGAAAATCTTGAACCAATGGTGGAAAGAAAATATTCAGAGGGAAAAAAATAAAACAACTTTTAAAAAGACAATATAGTATAACAACTACTTACATGGTATTAGGTATTGTACGTACTCTAGAGATGATTTAGACTATATGGGAGAATGCGTAGATTATAGGCAAATATTAGATCATTTTATATCAGGGAGAATCAGTGGATTTTGGGATCCACAGGAAGTGGATAGGCTAGGCGTGGTGGCTTACACCTGTAATTCCAGCACTTTGGAAGACCAAGGAGGGTGGATCATGAGGTCAAGAGATTGAGACCTTCCTGGCCAACATGGTGAAACCCCGTCTCTACTAAAACTACAAAAATTAGCAGGGCGTAGTGGCACGCGCCTGTAGTTGCTGCTACTCAGGAGGCTGAGGCAGAAGAATCGCTTGAACCCGTGAGGCAGAGGTTGTAGTGAGCAAGACTCTGTCTCCAAAAAAAAAGCTTAGAACATTCATCCAGGGGATGGCAGATGCTTAGCACATAAGCGTATCATGTCAAGCAGTGATGAGTGCCAGGGAGAAAAATAACAGGGGAGGCAGAGACGGAGGGTGGCAATGCAGGTGTGTGCTCAGTGGGGTGGGCACATTTCAGCAAGGGGATCAGGGAAGGCTCTCCAGGCAGGGGACTTCGGAGCAGACCAGATGTGAAACGTGAAAAGCCTTCATGGGGGGAACTGGGGAAAGAGCATTCCAGGAAAGGGGAGAACACGTGCCGAGGTCCTGTAACAGGAATATGAGTTGTGGATAGGAATGAAAAAGAGGGAGTGAGTTGGGAGTGGGGAGGTGATGGGAGGTGAGGTGGGCAGGTGGTGAGAGCAGGGAGGTCTTCCGGGGCCGCTCTCATAGCAACTGAAAAGCAGTCGCTTCCATTTATCTTGGTCTCTGCTGAAACAACGGATACTGGCATGTTGTTTAGCTGGTGTCTGTCTTTATTTTTTTATCTTTTTGAGATGGAGTCTCTCTCTCTTGCCTGATGGAGTGCAGTGGCACAATCTCAGCTTAGTGCAACCTCAAGTACTTCTCCCACGTCAGCCTCCCAAGTAGCTGGGACTATAGGTACATGCCACCATGTCCAGCTAATTTTTGTATTTTCAGTAGAGATGGGGTTTCACCTGTTGGCCAGGCTGTTCTTGAACTCCTGACCTTGCGATCCGTCCACCTCAGCCTCCCAAAGTGCTGGGATTACATGCTGAGCCACCGGTGGCACCCAGCCTAGCTGGTGTCTTACTCAGAAGGAAGCAAGAGTCTAAACTTCAGATTCTCCCCATGATGTTGGCTCTACTTGTGTCCAAGACAGTTCACTAGTTCCTTAAAGACAAACTGACTTCCTTCACCCTGACAAACAAGTGCAATTTACAAGGCTACTCTCAATTCAGAGTCACCACGGCCACTGCCACCATGCCGCCATCATGCCACTAGACAAACATGTTTAACTGGCCTGCTCCTTTGTATAACCTACTGAAGAGTCCAGCAGGAGCATAGCTTGAGTCATCCCATGCCTGAAGTTAGGCTGCTGGGAGTCAGGGCGAGTGACCTTCTGGATTCTGCGGTGGGAGGTAAAATCCATCTCTTGGCAAGATTCATACAACGCCAGATGCCCCCAACACTGGAAATGGAGTTCAGCCGCTGAACTGGCAAAGTAGAGACATCGTTACTCCTGCTTACCCATGCATCTGTGTGCACCTTGGAAAGGGTGGAAGATGTCACTCTACTTTCCGTTAACTCTTGTCAACATCACACCATCCTCTGGGATCGGACCTGTGCCTCACTTGTTCTTTTTTAAAAAATAAGTAACATTTGTTCTCCAAAAATAACCAATTCAATTAAGCATGACTTGACCTGAAGGTCAGGAAATGACTCATGGACTCATGGGCAAAACCCACACTTTCTGGAACTGAGCTAGTGTTGGAGGTGTGCTATGGCGGACTCTAATTATAGAACTCCCCGGGTTGAAAACATGGTCTTGCAAAGGATTGTATTTAGAAACAGATCTGCCATAGTCATGTAATATACAATTCTAACTGTAAGAAAAGCTCAAGGATAAGCAGCTTTAATAATCAGTTCCTTTAAATACTGTGAAACATTATAAATAGTGCTACGAGATGAGTCAGAACTAACCTCATAAATTGAATTTAGAAACTGGAAAGGAATATCTTCTGGGAAATGCAATTCTGTTTCCTTGCATAAAAATAACCACTAGGGAAAAGGTATAATTCTAGGAGAAACCTGGCAAGGTAATTAGAAAGGGCAAATGTAGAATCTGAAGTCTGAGAGCCTACTTGTAGGGGGTGAAATGCACAATGACGAAACAGGCACAGAACGCGCACTCCCGAAAGTGGATGCCAGGTGACGGCAATTTAATAATCAGTCCCTTTAAATACTGTGAAATAACCTCCCACTCTGCAAGCCAGATCCCACGTCCACCCTTCTTTATCCTGTTTTGTGCCCAACACACGGACATCTATAGACTATTACTGTGGCTTCTTGCCCTCTAGCTTGTATTTAGCTTTGGCAGGTGGGAGGTGCGGGGCAAGAAATCTTTGCATGTGATGAGACAGCCTCCTTGTGACTCCGCCCCCCACACCTTCTGGGCCTCACTGTAGCTCTAGCAGTGGCTCCTCCTGAGGGCCCTTTTCCCACAGCTCCAGCTCCCACCCCTACTGGGGCTTCTCAGGCTGAGGGGGGCTCAACATCCCTTGTTCCAGTGCCCAGCTCTGTGTATTGTCCCTTCCTTAATTTACTGAAAGTTAAACTTTTGTAGTGTGCTGCACTGCATTCTGCTGGAACCCCAAATCTAGATTTCCAAAGAAGGCAGCCAATATAAATGAGCAAATGCCTAGAAACATGTAGGCTAAGATCATGCAAGTTTTATCCAATGTACTGAATCTTTACTAAAACATTTACCACTGGGACTGTATAGAAAAAAAACATGAAAAGAAAATACTCTGAAAAGACTGAGAGTAGCCAAGTCTCAAATTCAGCTTCATACTCAAACCATGCGAACTGAGGCTGGGCTGTTCAGAATGAGTTGTTAGGGGTTAACAGTGACTAGAGAATGACAACTAGGTACTCCAGAAACTTCTAGTAGCATGAAGAAAGGCATTTTGCAGAAATACAAGCATTTATTGCTATAAATTTCCCTCTTAGAACTGCTTCTGGGCCAGGCATGGTGGCTCACGCCTGTAATCCCAGCACTTTGGGAGGTGGAGGTGGGTGGATCATGAGGTCAAGAGATTGAGACCATCCTGGCCAACCTGGTGAAACTCCGTCTTTACTAAAAAACACAAAAATTGGCTGGGCGTGGTGGCATGTGCCTGTAGTCCCAGCTACTTGGGAGGCTGAGGCAGGAGCATTGCTTGAACCCAGGAGACGGAGGTTGCCGTGAGCCGAGATCGCGCCACTGCACTCCAGCCTGGTGCCTGGTGACAGAACGAGACTCTGTCTCAAATAAAAAAAACAAACAAACAAAAAAAAAACCCCCAAAAAAACCAAAAAACCTGTTTCTTCTGCATCCCATAGGTTTTGGTATGTTGTTTCTATTTCTATTTGTCTCAAGATTTTTTTATTTTGTTTATTTCTTCTTTGATGCATGTTGTTTAATTTCTACATATTTGTGAATTTTCCAAGATTTCTCCTGTGACTTGTGGTCAGAAAAGATACGTGATATAATTTTGATTCCCGGAAATGTGTTTAGATTTGTATGGTGGCCTAACATACAATCCATCCTGGAGAAAGTTGTGTGTGTACTTGAGAAAAATGTGTATTCTGTTGCTGTTGGATGGGATGTTCTATTTCTGTGAGGTCATAAAGCGTAGTTCAAGTCCAATGTTTCCTTATTAATTTTCTGTCTGCATGGTCATCCATTGTCGCAAGTGGGGTGTTGATGTCCCCTACTATTATTGTATTATAGTTGATATCTCCCTTCAGATCTGTGAATACTTGCTTTATTTAGGTGTGGTATTCAGTATTGGGTACTTCTATAATTGTTACATCCCCATGAGGAATTGACCCATTGTTATATAATGTCCTTTGTCTCTTTTATTGCTTTTGACTTAAAGTTACTTTGTCTGGTGTAGGTATAGCTACCCTCTGCTCTCTTGGTTCCGTTTGCATGGAGTATCTCTTCTCATCCATTCACTTTCAGTCTATGTGTATCCTTAACACAGAGCTGAGTCTCTTGTAGGCAGCATATAGTTGGGTGCTTGGGTCTTCTATTTTACCCATTCAGCCACTCTATCCTCTTATTGGAAAATTTAACCCATTTACATTCAAAGTAACTACTGACAGGAGAGAACTTATTACTGCCACTTTGTAATTTGTTTTCTGGTTGTTGGGATATATTTTGTTTCTCCCTGTCTTGCTGTCTTCCTTCGTGGTTTGATGGTTTGCTGTAGTGGGTTGCTATGAATAGTCCTTTCTATTTATGTTCTGCGCATCTACTATAGATTGTTTTGTGGTTACCATGATCTTTATAAAGAAAGACATTCACATCGTCATATCCCAAAGGCTTACAACTAACTCAGTAAGGATGTAAGATTCATAACTAAAAAAAAAAACAAATTGTTGAAGAAAACAAGAAGTTTCCAGGATCCATTTAAGCAGAGTGAATTACACCTCCTGAGTAGGAACCAAGTTTTTAAGGTAACTAAGGCCAGGTTCTTTATATTTAGAAGATGTATATCAAAATTAACAGCTACAATCTGGAATCCTTACAGCATCTGAGATTTGCAAAGCATGTGTGTGTGTGTCTGTGTGTGTGTGTAAACTAAATGGCATAAATAGCATCCTACATTTGACACATTACTTTTTATTTTTAGACTATCCTTTGTGATAGATGAAGGGTTCCTCCATGTCATATTTTATAAATTTCTCAGCTGCCCAAAAATTTCAAGAGGAAATTTCACTATTCGTCAAAGATCCTAGGATGGAAATTCACTAGCCTGCTGACACTGGTGAGGCACACCCACCAGAGCTTCAGGGTAGAACAGCTGTTCTTTGGACTACTTGCTGTGGTAGGAGTAAGGAATTTGCAGAAAATGTGTTTGGGAGGAAGAAGTGGTCTTTGCCATGTAGTGTAAGCCTACATTTTCCTTTTTCTCATTTTGCAAGTATCGTTTTGCTGGCATTCTTCCTTATGCATTTGTTAGTTATAAATTACCCAAACACATAAAAACAAAAGCATATTTTGAATGTATAGCTAAAACTCAAGATTATATATATATATACACTTTTTTTTTTTTTTTTTGTCATGGAGTCTCACTCTGTCACCCAGGCTGGAGTGCAATGGCGCGATCTCAGCTCACTGCAAACTCCACCTCCCAGGTTCAAGCGAATTTCCAGGCACCACCATGCCTGGTTACTTTTTGTATTTTTAGTAGAAATGGTGTTTCACCATGCTGGTCAGGTGGTCTCAAACTCCTGACCTCGTGATCCACCCACCCCAGCCTCCCAAAGTGTTGGGATTACAGGCATGAGCCACCACACCCAGCCATATAAATATGTATTTTTTGAGATAGATAGTCTTGCTCTATCACCCAGGCTGGAGTGCAGTGGCACCATTTCAGCCCACTGCAACCTCTACTTCCTGGATTTCAGCGATTCTCCTGCCTCAGCCTCCTGAGTAGCTGGGACTAAGGTGGGTGCCAGGATGCCGGGCTCACTTGTGTTTTCAGAAGAGACAGGATTTCGCCATGTTGGGGTCTGGGTCTCTAACTCCTAATCTCAGGTGATCTGCCTGCCTTGGCCTTTCAAAGTGCTGGGATTATAGGTGTGAGCCACCATGCGCAGCCTACTTCCATATTTTTAAGTAACCTAAATCTTGAGAAAAAATTTAAGGAGTCACATAAGCTTGAACTTTCAGATCAGACTTTTCTCTGTATTCCAAATTAAGAAACCCTCTCAGAAATAGTTTCTAGAAACTATTTCTAAAATGCTTCTTACAACTGAAGCCTCTTTTTAAGCCTACTCCCACTAGCCTAGGTCAAGTGTTCCTACTGTTAGCGCCGTAGCTACGCCAATTTAAACATTATTCCTGTGATGGCCAAATATTTTCAGACTCCTGGGCACACGGGGGGATTGCACTTCCCAGCCTCCTTGTGACTAGGTGGCTCCATGTGACTGGTTTTGGCCAGAGAGTTGTGAGAAGTAGTATCTGTCACTTCTGGGCCACAGCATTTCATTGCATTTTCCCTCTGCCATGACAACTGGCAACTTTTTGATAGTGGGGTAATGAGATGAGGAGGCATGGAGCCATGCTTCCAGCCAACCCACAGTGGACACTGAATGTGAACAAAAAATGTCTTGTGATATGCTATTTAGACTTAAGGTTGTAACCACAGCATAACCCATCTGTCCTGTGATAGACTCCCATCCTAAACACTGAGACCAGTAAATGGGTCCTGTCACTCCTGTGTCCAAATCATTATCTCTATCAGTACAAACCCCTCCATTCTGTCACTCGAGTTTTGTTTTTTCCTTTTGAGACAGTTTAACTCTTGTTGCCCAGGCTGGAATGCAAGGGCATGATCTCTGCTCACTGCAACTTCCACCTCCTGGGTTCAATCGATTCTCCTGCCTCAGCCTCCTGAATAGCTGGGATTACAAGTGCCTGCCACCATGCCCAGCTAATTTCTTGTATTTTAATAGAGACAGGGTTTTACCATGTTGGCCAGACTGGTGGCGAACTCCTGACCTCAGGTGATCCACCCACCTCATCATCCAAAAGTGCTGGGATTATAGGCATGAGCCACCACACCCAGCCTCCTTCAAGGGGTTTTAAAACTTGGCTATCCTTAGGAAGTCCATGTACACTTAGTGCAGAAGTGAGCTATTCTTCCAGACTCAGCTCTCACTTCTGCACTCAAGAATACACGGACTTCCTAAGAATTGAGCATACCTCATGTTATCCTTCTCCTCAAATGCCCTCACCCAGCCTCTACAACTAATGAAGAATGGGCAAAATTTATGTACCAGCATAGATTTTTGTTGAGCATGCACTGTTGACCCAAGTATGAACGTCTTTCATGAATGGCTAAGATTTTCTACACTGACCTTCCCAGTTCTCTCTAGTCCCTCTTTCTGGGACCTCCATTAATCTGAAGCTGGATCTTCTCATTTTGTCCTTGATTCCTAACCTCTCTTTCATATTGGAAACATCACTTTATCTCTGTGCTGAGGCTAATTTTCTGAAGGCCTATCTTCCAGTTTATCAATTCCCTCTTCAGCTGAACAATTCAGGTTTCTCCCAAGAGTTACAGCATTGTGTAGTGTTTTCTAGAATCTAGACTTTAGTTTCTTCATTTTGGACCTCTGGGCATTTTAAAAAACTTTTTTGCACTCTCAGCAATGCATTTAACTGCTGTTAATTTTATATTATCAAGCATCTCTGTGTAGATAAGAGTAGAAAGACTTTCAGGTTATGAAGCCATAGTGCCAAAAACAAAAATTCTGTATCATGTTTTGTACATACTTTTTATTTGTTGAATAAATGAATATTTGTCAATATGTACATAACCACATAGAGCGAGCATTAGATTTAAGGAGCAAAATATTTGGGTTCTAATATGCAAAGCCACTTACCAGCTCTGAGGGCTTCGGCAAAGAACTGAATCTGAGCTCAGCTTCCTCAACTGTAAAACTAGTTATCAGACCTATGTGGCCTACCACACAGGCTTATTGCAAGGTTCAAATGCAGAAACAGATGAAAGTGCTATGAATACAACTTAGAGCAATACGAACATAACAAGTAACAGCAATGGAATTTCAAGCTGAAATTCACATCCTCGGATTATACTGATGTACCGATGGATGAACGTGAAAGTCACAAAATAGCTGATTACTAATGAGAATGAATATGCCATTCTTCTGAGTGGGAAGAATTCTGCAATATCCTGTAACTTGTCCCTGCAATTAATCACTTCCTAGACTTCACAAAGATGTCAGAGACCCACCATCAATAACTCTCTCACAGAAGCACAAGGGCCAAATGTCCCATGTTTATTTACATATGAAATGTGTTTCATACAGTTATGATGGATGGAGTGCATAACACCTGACAGCAGCAAGACCTTTTGAGGAACCGAACGTTGACTACAGTATATCATGCAAGTATCTATATATACACAAAAGAATTCCTTTTCTTAAAAAAAAAAGTACAAAACATATTCAGGGATAAATACAAGATATAAAATGCAAAAAGAAAACACAAAACAAAAAATAGAACTCTCTCAGAGAACTATAAACGGAAGGGACAGAAAAGTACCTCTGCTGCATTTTAATAAAGCAGAACTACTGACGTTAAATATACTTCTTGAAATGGCTGAACTAAACCTGGGTGGCTCAGTGCTTAAGGTAACGGCCGATTGGAATACATGGGCGGCTGCATGGAGAAGCCGGTGAAGCTGTGCATTCCAACTCTAAGTACCAGAACGTTTGGCAGTAGCACCCAGAACAGGAAACGTCAACTCTTTTGACAGCAAAGGGTTAAGTCAACTGATTTTTTTTTTCCTGTCAAGAGCCAGAGAAATACTTGATATTCTTAGTTGTGTTTCTGTAATAGTTAATAAATTACATGACAAAAACCTGACTATAGAAATCTATTGGTCTAACTACGTATTTGTAACTTTTATAGTAGTCCAGCCCTTTCGTTATTTCCCTCCTTGTGCTTTTAAAGCCAGCCTTGCAGATTGCCTAGAAAACCAGTCCCGTCTTTTTTTTTTTTCTTTAGAAGAGCCTTCCCCATTCCTCAGAATGGAACTGAGGAAATAAGCATTCCTTATTAGATTCCTGGCTTCCGTTTTTATCCAGGCTGGGAAAGGAACGACCTGCAAGGTTGCTTTAAACCCCCATGGGCGTGGCCTGAAGACAGCCACGCCCACACTGGCCTGCAGGTGTCTCAAAAGGGAACTCACTCCCTCAGGGCAGGCACGTGAGGAAGCGCTAAGACACTTAAAAGTTCCTAGTGTTTTTGAAACCCACAATTACTTAACAATTTATGTAGTGAATTCTAAAAATTAAAAACACTAAAAAAGGCATTAGTTTAGCCTGTAATTAGTTAACCCATTCAAATCTGAAACATACAAAATGGTTTATTTGAATTCAGGAACTGCCCCTGTTACTAAGAACTGTTTTAAAGAAATGGTACAAAAAGAAAAATTCTAACCCAAAACAACTCAAAACATTTTCCACTAAATACTGATACAAACATGTAACAAAGAGTATAAAAAGTTATTCATTTAAATATATACAAACTCTTTTAAACTCAAATACTGTTTTAATACTTATCGAGGATATATACGACGAGGTGAAGGAAGGTACGCTGAAAGAGAATATATTGCAACAGCCTAGACAGTACTGTTAACTCTATTATACTGCAAACTTTTTGTAACAAAAACGTCTTTTATTCCAATGTGGACAGGGCTTTCCCTGATGGAGCATCGGTGGCTATTTCTCAGCTGAACTCATTCTTTTGGATTTAATGAAGGCCATGCCGTGTGTCCGCATGTGAGTATTTAAGGCAGCTTCAGTTTCAAAAGTTTTTGCGCACACTTTGCACTTTCTGTCTGACACGGCGCCATCGGGGGACTCATCCTCCTGGCTGGGTTTGTTCTCCTGTTGGTTATCTTCCCCAGCCCCGTTCTGCTTGGTCACCGGCTGAGGTTCCTTTAACTTGTGCACGATGAAGAGGTGCCTGGACAGAGAGACGTGAGACGTGTAGCAGAGGCCGCACTCCTGGCACTGGTAGGAAGAACCATCTGATTTGTGCTGAGGGATGTGTTCGTGGAACTGCAGCAGGTTTTCGGTGGTGAAGCCACACACGGCACACTTGTGAACCTTAAAAACGTTGATTTTCAGCTTTTTCAGTGGTTGAGTGATTGCTCCTCTGGGAGGCCTGAACTCCAAAACTGGTTCTTCCAACTTCCGCTTGGGACTGGGGACCTTTCAGGGAAGGAAAGCAAATGACACGATTGAAAACCATCCTTCTCGGTGGCTGATAAATGATCGGTTCTCTTAGTTTAGAGCTGCCAGGAAAACGTGCTGTGTGCCTTGGGATCTGGGGGTTTACAGCTGTGTGTCTGCCACCCCACTAGAGGCCCCTGCCTTTCCTCCACTCCAGAGAGAAACCGAATAGCTGCTGTTACCAGGCATCGCTCCAGCCAGCGGACGCTTCCTGGAACTTGCAGCATCGGAGTTAGATGAACAGAAACAAATTAGAAAATAGGCAGCACGTCAGACCTGGGGCAGCCAAGCAGGGTGGCAATGGCTGTGTGTGTGTGTGTGTGTGTGCGCGCGCGCCAAGCAGGGCAGTAATGGCCGTGTGTATGTGTGTGCGCCAAGCAGGGTGGCAATGGCCGTGTGTGTGTGTGTCTACTAAGTGACATGTGGTCAGGGATGGCCGGGTGACCTTTGAACAGAGACCTCATGCAGTGTGGGGAAAACAGTCCAGGCATGGGAAGCTGTGAGTAGGGGACAGGAAGGTGGCCAGAAGGGCTAGGAAGGAGTGCTCAGGGAGACTGCAGGAACCAGGGTCTGAGAGACGCAGAGCTGGATGGTGATGCACCTTGTGGGAGAGCGTCAGGATTTTGTTTGTTGCCTGAGACAAGAGCTGCTGGAAGGTTTCCCCGCCCTTTGACTGCCCTTTCCTGCCTCATCACCCTCACACCACTTCCCCTGCTGCGCCTGCCTTTATCCTTCCCGTCCCACTTTGAATACATTCCCCAAGCCAAAGTGCCCCTTTCTCCACACTCTGTGGCCCGGCTTTTCTGCTCTGTTCATGTGCACCTTCACACATGGCCATGACCTGAAGCTACCTTTGCACGCACATTCTTTAGCTCACCTCCAGGAGCCCTGGAAAGGAAGTACTGCAGTTCAATGCCACACCAGTCTGACTTGTATTCTAATAAGGTTTTACTCAATGCTTAACTCCTTGAAAGCACACACAAGCTTTTACCTGGGTACATTCCAGACCTAGCAAAGCACCAAAGACAGGAGGGCTTTTTTTT
>NW_016107370.1:2083930-2085294 GCF_001604975.1 Cebus imitator | reverse complement strand
TAAGAGACAGGAGGGCTTTTTAAACATCTGAACTTTTTTTTTTTGGAAACAGAGTCTTGCTCTATTGCCCAGACTGGAGTGCAGTGGCATGATCTCAACTCACTACAACCTCTACTTCCTGGGTTCCAGTGATTCTCCTGCCTCAGCCTCTCAAGTAGCTGGGATTACAGGTGTGTGCCACCACCCCCAGCTCCTTTTGTACTTTCCCCCCCCACACCCCCTTTTTTGTCCTTTTAGTAGAGACCGGGTTTCACCATGTTGGCCAGGTTGGTCTTGAACTCCTAGCGGCAGGTGGGATTACAGGCGTGAGCCACCATGCCCCTCCTAAACTACTGCTTTTTGCCTAATTGAAGTTCACTATTCACTGATCAAAGTCTACTATTCATTGATGTAACTAAAAGGAATTTGTGATTTTATATCTTATAAAAATTAAGGAATAAGTTTTTATCACATACCTATCACAACCAATATATTGTCAAAGAAAAGTAACCTAGCTTTAACATATTCCTTCCGGCTAAGAGAAAATTTGCCTAAGTCAACATAAGATTTTACAATTTAAATCTGCAAGTAGATCCCTTAAGCTATTTCTGGAAGGACAGAGAAAAAAAACGCAATAAAGGTGACCTTTTAGGGGCATGATGAGGTCAGAATGGGTCTGGATGAGATTAGCCATTATTTCCTACCTTATGCGTGGTCGGAATTTTAAAAACTATGCAACAAAAACTTGAATGGAAAAAAACAAATGAATGGGAAAAGCAAGTCAACACAAGTTCATTGTAAAGCAAGCATCTGCCATGTTTGACCTTGACGTCTTCTTTGATTTCTACTTCCTCCTCATTGGTGGCGTCGGTCATTTCTTTCAGGTCAGGGTCCTTGATGCCGTGCATCAGCTGGACGTGCTTCTCCAGCATCAGCCGTTTGGTAAAGGTACGTCTGGAGTCTGGGCAGTGCCTGTGGGGCAAAAGGCAAGGAGATAACGCACTTGCTGACCAAACAAGCTTCCGTGGAAGAACTCACTCATGGTCAAGGTCCTCCGTACCCATCAGTTCACACAGACGGCTTCCATGAGCTGAGTTCACACCACGGTTCAACACGTAGTCGGAGACTTTGCTAGTACTCATGATTTCCAATTTGTTAAAAAAAAATTTTTAACAGCTTTTATAAAAAGTTGAGTTGGTGGCCGGGCGCGGTGGCTCACGCCTGTAATCCCAGCACTTTGGGAGGCCGAGGCGGGTGGATCACGAGGTCAAGAGATTGAGACCATCCTGGTCAACACTGTGAAACCCCGTATCTACTAAAACTACAAAAAAATTAGCTGGGCATGGTGGTGCGTGCCTATAATCCCAGCTACTCAGGAGGCTGAG
>NW_016107370.1:2077692-2083867 GCF_001604975.1 Cebus imitator | reverse complement strand
TCAAAAAAAAAAAAAAAAAAGTTGAGTTGGTTATTGTGTCCTTATAGGACCAGCCTAATCTGGTTCAAAAGGAATACTCATTTTCTAGGTTTGTTTGAAGTGTTCCTTAATTTACCAGGCTAGACAGCTTTAACTCTAAAGGGAAAATAATGCACTTCAAAGGTTTTCTTCACAATGACTCAGTATTCCCTTAGGATGCGTACCGTGCTGGACATGTTAGTACTAAAGTCCCTCCTTGACTCCTTCGCGCTGATGTTAATTATTCCTATCCTCTGCTGTGATAAAGACATGTGTCCAGCCCAAATTTCTCCAAGCACAGAAGCAACATATATGTTTATATGTATGGCAGTTGAATATGTATGTTTACTTAGATGATAAGCAGATCAAAAATAGGTTATTTTTGTGCAAAAACAGATTTTGAAAAATGTAAATTCATTTTTTCAAAGAAAAACTATTTTAATAAAGCAGGCCAAAGGCAGTTTAGAGGAGGAAAAAGTTGGGTGAGGTGGCTCACGCTTGTAATCCCAACAGTTTGGCAGGCCAAGATGGGCAGATGACCTGAGGTCGGGAATTTGGGACCAGCCTGACCAACTGGAGAAACCTCAACTCTACTAACAATACAAAAATTAGCCGGGCATGGTGGTGGGCGCCTGTAATCCCAGCTACTCTGGAGGCTGATGCAGGAGAATCGCTTGAACCGGGGAGGCGGAGGTTGCAGTGAGCCAAGATAGCACCACTGCACTCCAGCCTGCGCAGCAAGAGCAAAACTCTGTCTCAAGGGAAAAAAAAAAACAGGTAATGACCCTCGTCATTCTGGATGCTACAAAACCAGGTATCAAGAATACTACTGCAGTGAAGGAGGACAAAAGTCTCTGGTGGTCTCATTCTGGTACAAATCTGCTGCCTTCAAAATGGCTTTTGAGGAATTGATACTGACTGGCCCTAAACCTGATGATCTCACATTAGAGACCCTCGCAGGGCAGTGGCAGGAGCCAGCACCGCCCCAAAGGAAAAGGGCTCTCCATGAGGATGAATTTGCTGGCCCCAAGTTAGTGGAACAATCCCAGCACTTCACTGCTTTACAGTGAATTCAGGGGAAAATAAACAAAACCTCCCAGGGACGCATTATGCAGGCCAGACCTGCCCTCGTCTTCTCGGCCCAGAACATCCTTTTGATTTGGTCTCAACACACAGATTTTATTCATCATCACTCCCATCTCACTAAGCAGCTTCAACTTTAATGAAGGCGAGTCTGCCTACCTTGGTTTAACTACCCAATCATCATAAGCCCCTGCCAAGCTGCCTGCCAACTCATGACTCTCCTGATCCACAGGGTCCACCTGGCCTGCTCCGATCACATCCATGCAATATTTCAGTGTTCTATCCTCAGGGTCCTTTATTCCTCTCTCTCATGAGACGAGCTTTCTTCTATCAACCCACTCCAGGCACGTTCCAACTGAGTGACAGACTTTCCCCAATGATGAATATGTTCTGATTTTCATGTATGAAGTAGCAGCTAATAACTGTCCACTGCAGTCTGGGTTGATGTGTGCATTTGATCTCAGGCTGCCGCACTTTGGTGGTGCCTGTAGCCGAGGACACGATCTGCGACCACCCTGAGTAAACAAGCCAGCCAAATCACGTTGCCAATGCTGCCAACTCGGCATGTGCAGAGACCAGGCACTGCTCATCAATCACATTCTCAGGGATCAGGCCAGGTGCAGGAGCTCACGCCTGTAATCCCAGCACTTTGGGAGGTCGAGGCAGGTGTTCAAGACCACCCCGATAACATGGTGAAACCCCATCTCTCCTAAACATACAAAAATTAGCTGGGCATGGTGGTGCACAGCTGTAATCCCAGCTATGCGGGAGGCTCAGGCAGGAGAATCGCTTAAAGCCGGGAGGCAGAGATTCCAGTGAGCCAAAATTGTGCCACTGTACGGCAGCCCGGGCAACAGAGTGAGACTCCGTTTCAAAAAAAATCCCATAATGTAGAATGTGTAAGAAAATGCTCTTATTTTTTCTTTTTGAGACGGAGTCTTATTCTGTCACCAGGCTGGAGTGCAGTGGCGCAATCTCGGCTCACTGCAACCTCCGCCTCCTGGGTTCAAGTGATTCTTCCACCTCAGCCTTCCGAGTAGCTAGGCCCATAGGCACGTGCCACCACGTCCGGCTAATTTTTGTATTTTTAGTAGAGACGGGGTTGCACCACGTTGGCCAGGCTGGTCTGGAACTCCTGACCTCAAGTGATTCGCCTGCCTTGGCCTCCCAAAGTGCTGGGATTACAGGCATGAGCCACCGTGTCCGGCCTCTTTTTATTTTCATATTTAAATGTGACAACCCAATCTAAAGACTATTCCAGAATGCTCTAATTACGGAATGTAATCTAGGAACTGTGGAACACAGCAGTTAATGATACTACACTCAACACCTTCCCGGAGTTCCTCCTGCGGCCTCTCACCGGACTGGGCGTCCCGTTAGAAGCCCGGACTTACGAGCAGGCGTACACTTTCCTGATGCCTTTGTGCTTGATCCGGTTGTGCCGGCACAGGCTGTGGGACGAGCTGAAGGACTTGTCACACTGACGGCAGGGGTGTTTCTTCATTTGCTTTAGGAAGAAAAAGGGAGAAAGTCACTTAGGGGAATAAAAATAGAACAATTAAGAACTCTTTTGTAATAGTTTAAGCTGAATAATCATTACAGGTTGAACATCCCCTAATCCCCAAATCCTCCAGAACCCACAACTTTTGAGTGTTGACATGACACTACGCAGGGAAGATTTCATACGTGACCTCATGATGGGTCACGGTCAAGGCTGTCTCATGCACAAAATTAAGTTTTATGAAATTACCTTCAAGCTATGTATCTAAGGTATGTGTAAAACATGTATAAATATCACAACTAGAGTCCCATCCTTAGGATCTCTTATTATGAATGTTTGAATATTCCAAGATCCAACAACATCTGAAATTTAAACACTTCTGTTCCCAAACTTTCAGTTCAGGAATACTCAACCTATGTTTAGGAATACAGTTACAAAACCAGAAGATGTTTTAACAATAAATAATAAAAATGAGGATAAGGCTGAAGTAACCATGAAGGGGCTAATTTTAGGAGGATGGGTTAAACTATCGTGAGAGTAAAAAAAAAAACAAAAAACCACCAAATTCTCTAAAACACTCAAGTTTCTGATTCAACACAAACCTTCAGGTATTTGAAATAACATTATATTAATCTTTTACTGTAAAAGAGATACTGCATTCTAAGAACAGATAATATATGAAAACATACATCAGTAAATACCAAGTAAAGCCACTACTTAATTTGTGGTATATTAGAATATGCCGTCTTATTCAGTATGCCAAGTTAAATGAAATCTCTGGCTACCCTTCAATGACTATTCATCATATAATGGAAGTTTTCTACAAGGATATTTGTTTTAAATAATATCACGTGGGCCAGGCGCAATGGCTCATGCCTGTAATCCCAGCACTTCGGGTGGCCGAAGTGGGCGGATTATGAGGTCAAGAGATCGAGACCATCCTGGCCAGCATGGCGAAATCCCGTCTCTACCAGAAATACAAAAATTAGCTGGGCATGGTGGCGCGTGCCTGTGGTCCCAGTTACTCAGGAGGCTGAGACAGGACAATCGCTTGAACCCAGGAGGCAATGGTTACAGTGAGCCGAGATCGTGCCACTGCACTCCAGCCTGGCAACAGTGAGACTCCATCTCAAAAAATAATATCACTTGATCATCTCAAGAACACAGACTTTTGAAACAATTTTAAGAGGGTTGCCTGCTGGTATACATAACGGGTTAGAGACAGCACACCGTCAAGAGGTAAGCCAAACTCTTTTCTTATATTTGAAAGTTTCCCACTCTGGCTGAGATATTATGTTAACTGAATATATTTCCATGCACAATCTTTGAAGTAAATTAGTGGCTTAACTTTAAAAATTCTTTGGTTATGACATGCAGAGCAGTCTAGAACTAAACAATGTCACATCACAAGGAAATTAAAGAGCTGTCGAGCCTCATGAATGGAAGAAAATCTGGCTCTAAGCTCATTAAAAACAAGACTCAAGTGGGAAGTTTTCATGTGAGATAACATTAAGAACTGACTGTATGCTATGTGACAAAGAAATGATGACTTTTTTTTTTGTTTTCAGACAGTCTCATTCTGTCACCCAGGCTGGAGTGCAGTGGCGCAACCTGCACCTTTGGGCTTCAAGGAAATCTCCTGCCTCGGCCTCCCAAGTAGCTGGGACTATAGGTGCCCACCACTATACCCTGCTAACGTTTGTATTTTTAGTAGAGACGAGGTTGCACCATGTTGGCCAGGCTGGTCTCAAACTCCTGGCCCTAAGTGATCTGCTGGCCTCAGCCTCCCAAAGTGCTGGAATTATAGGCATGAGCCACCCTGCCCGGCCTGATTATATTTTTAAAATAATTATTTTCTCATTAACCACTTGACAAACATGTCCTGGTTCCAACCAGCAAGCAAATCGGAGTGGCTGAGTCTCGCTTGCAGCACTTGAGATGAGCTGGCACCTGGTCTCTGCCTCCCGAATCATGGGACCTGGGGAAAGCCACTCAACCTGCATGAACGTCCCCTCCCTCCCCTGTGAGGTGGGCTCCTGACAGTGCCCACCTCTCAGGGCACTGCGGGAACACCGGAACAATTAACATAAAGGGGGCATACAGCATGGGACACGCCACTCAGGAAACACTCTTCCACTTAGTCAAGTTATGCATCCAACTTTCCACTTAAAAAGAGTGGAAAATACTCTTAAATAAACCGCATCAGTCTGGTAGATATTGAAAAGGGTCAGGAATCCAAACAAAGGTAAAGGAGAAAATTTCTTCTACAAGTTGAAAAAGTTATACCAATACTGTTCATCTCTGGGGGAAACACGACAGAACAAAGCAAATCACAGGCTGGTGCTCCCCAAAAAGTCTCAAAAAGTATTCTTTCATAAAAATATCTGATTCCACAAAATAGGCCAACAGCAATCCCTAACCTCTTGGATTAGCATTTATGTAGCAAAAGAGTGACTAAGAGGCCCAGCACAGTGGCGCACACCTGTAATCCCAACACTTTGAAAGGCTGAGGCAGGTGGACATGAGGTCAGGAGTTTGAGACCAGCGTGGCCAGCATAGTGAAACCCCGTCTCTACTAAAAATACAAAAATTGGCCGGGCATGGTGGTGCACACCTATCATTGGGAGGCTGAGGCAGGAGAATCACTTGAACCCGGGAGACAGAGGTTGTGGGGAGCGAGATCACGCCACTGCACTCCAGCCTGAGCAACAGAGTGAGGCTCCATCTCAAAAAAAAAAAAGGCGAGTATGCATTAACAAGCCTTTATTTTAAAGCTTTAAAGTCATGAATAAACAGTAGTTCTATATTTCAATAAAGATATTTAAAAATCTAGTATCTAATGCTTTTTAGGTTTTCTACATATAAAAATCAACTGAAAGTCAAAACACAAGACGTCTTTCTAAAAGCAAGACTGCTTTGCCAAATCATAACAGATTATAAGAAGAAAAAATGTATCTAACAATACAGTAGGTCAAGAGACCACGAAGAAAGGAAAATTGGATTTCCTGCTAAGATCAAAGGTTTCATATTCTATTTCTTTTCACTGTATAGTAATATTAACATCACAACAAAATTTTAATACAGAAATGCCAATAAGAAAACCCTAATGAGCAGCTTAGCACATCAGTAACTATTTTCAAAAGATTCATCAATGTATGAAACATCCTTCTGTTTCAGCATCTTTACGAAAAAATGCAGAAATGAACTTGCAATTGCAAAATAAGAGCTGGGTTTTTGATTCACTGGTGACAAGAAAATGAGGTTTAAAACACCATTTTCCAGATCAAACCTGCCTGGTCACATTACCTAACAAATGACTTTCTTCCTCTATTAGATTTTACATACAAACTTACTCAAAGGTGCTTTACCAAATTTATTTTCGTAACTTCTGTTCTTCAATATTACTAGCTCCTTCTGCTTTTATTTTATTTATTTATTTTTTTTTTGAGTCGGAGTTTTGCTCTTGTTACCCAGGCTGGAGTGCAATGGCGCAATCTCGGCTCACCGCAACCTCCGCCTCCTGGGTTCAGGCAATTCTCCTGCCTCAGCCTCCTGAGTAGCTGGGATTACAGG
>NW_016107370.1:2056996-2077036 GCF_001604975.1 Cebus imitator | reverse complement strand
AAAAAAAAAAAAAAAAAGGAACTATATTAATAAACTGGCGAGACTAATAAACTGGCAGGGTTCCCAAAGCTTTTAACATAAAACTTTTTTAGAGTGAACTATCAAAATAAACACTTGGGTATACCTCCTAAACTTTCTTCCTCCTCTCATTTTTTGACTTTTTCTTCACAGCTTCAGGAAAGAAAGCATTAACCCCGCCTCCTTTTCTCCAGTGACGGCTCCACAACCTACCCCGTGCTGCCTCTGTGCTTGGGGTAGGTACGGCCTCTGCAGGTCATTCTTCCTCGAGGGCACCTGGTGGACGTGTCTTGGTTTCCCATGGGGCTTCCCTCGCTATCAGAAACTTCCTATTCTAATAACTGCTCCCTTCTGTTTCAGGTGACTTTGGGGAAGTTAGAGAAAAGTCCTAGCTTCACACCCAGATCTGGCAGGGCATCCACAGCTCACCTTGTCCTGGGAGTCCTACCTCCGTGAGGTATCTGCCTTGTGCCAACATGCAAAAGCCTCTTTAACGACCGACTCCCATGCAGCCAGAAACTCCCACAAACTTAAGACTGCAGGGTACAGAATTATCCTCACATGCCCTTGCTGACACATGCCCTTCAGCTCCATCACACCCTTTTATGAAAAAGGAAAAACCTAGCCAATTACATAATTTAAATATAGCACAGCACCAGGCAGTCTCTCCAAAATTCACTCCTAAAGCTCTGAAACCTTCCACTGAGGAATCTATTTTGCAAAGAGACCTGCACACTTACTACAGTCTGTTCCTGCTGTAATGCAACATATGTGTTCCTAAAAATCGCTGCACTATGAGAACATTCAACAGTAAAAACAACAGGGCCTCTAGCAAAAATGGAGTCACAGAGACAACACTCAAGACTTTGTCAGTGACACAATGAATGAAAATATTAACTGTGGGGCCGGGTATGGTGGCTTACACCTATAATCCCAGCACTTTGGGAGGCTGAGGCAGGCAGATCACCTGAGGTCAGGCAAGACCAACCTGGCCAACATACAGAAACCCCATCTCTACTAAAAATACAAAAAAATTAGTTGGGCATTGTGGCGGTCGCCTTTAATCCCAGCTACTGCGGAGGCTGAGTCAAGAGAATCACTTGAACCTGGGAGTCGGAGTCAGAGGTTGCAGAGCGAGATCATGCCATTGCACTCCAGCCTGGGCGACAGAGTGGGGCTCTGTCCCTCATATATACATACACTATGTCAAATGGTTAAGAAATGCAAAAAATACTACAAAAAATGCACTTTCCCTCGAAAAAGACCTGCAGTGAGCTTGTGGAAGTCAGTGGGCTGCAGCTTGTGAATTACTGTGAAGGGGGGAAGGAGGGCAATCTTATTGAAAGTGAAGCTGTGGATGGGTGTGACCCACAGTAAGAGGCAGGTACTGGTGAAATTGGAGGTGTTTGTCATGTATGTGTGTTTTGTGTTCCTACACAACTCCAGTTTTCTGTAGTATTTCAGTATTTCTCAGAGATTAGGTTAAGCTCACATTGTTCTGATAGATCAATGGCACTGGAATAAATTTGTTTTCAGCATAAGCGTTACAGCAGAACTGACTGCGTTAGAGGTAATTCACTGCACCATTGTGTACAGCAGATCCATCCAAGGAGAACTGGATAAATGCACGTATGCACTCATACAACAAGACGCTGTGCTGCTACGGAAATGAAGGGAAGCGCTCAATGCACTGATAAGAAAAGAACCATAACACACTAAGCGAAGAAAGTACTGGCACACAAAATTATATACGTAAGCTGTGTCCTGCATTAGAAGAATGAGAATATATATGCATATATGCTAATACTTGCAGAAAGAGACTTCAAGACACAAAATTTAAGATTAAAACTTCACTATACTCGTTTATATTGTTTCAATATTTAAACTTTTAAACCATGTGAATATAGCACTTATCCAAAAAAAATTTCCGCCAAAAAAAAAAAAAAAAATTTTGAGGTTTATAGATAGTTTATAAGATCACTTTTTTTAAAAGTAGAGTTCTGCTGGGCGTAGTAGCTCAAGCCTGTAATCCCAGCACTTTTGAGAGGCCAAGGCGGGCGGATCACCCGAAGTCGGGAGTTCAAGACCAGCCTGACCAACATGGAGAAGCCCTATCTCTACTAAAAATACAAAATTAACTGTATTGGTGTTAACTGGGCATGGTGTTGCATGCCTGTAATCCCAGCTACTCGGGAGGCTGAGGCAGAGAATTGCTTGAACCCGGGAGGCGGAGGTTGCGGTAAGCCAAGATCATGCCACTGCACTCCAGCCTGGGCAACAGCAGCAAAACTCTGTCTAAAAAAATAAGAGTTCTACGAATAACCACCACCACAGTCAAGATATAGAACAGTTACATCACCTCCAAAGTTCCCATGTGCCGCTTTATGGCCAACCCCACCCCCCGACCCTGCTCTTAGCAGCCACAGATCTGCTTTGTATCTCTGGTTTTGCTTTCTCCATTTGTCTCGTAAATGGAACCATATAGTACACATACAGCTTTCTGAGTCTTGCTTCTTTCACTCAGCAGAATACACGTGTAATTCCTCCATGCTGTTGGGTCTATCGGTATTCATTCCTTTTCTCTGCTGAGTAGTATTCCAGTGTGGATATGCCCAGTGTATTTATCCACTTCCAGGTGAAACCCATTTAGGTTGTTTCCAGTTCTGATATGAATAAAGTCACTATAAACATTTACTATAAACATTCACATGTGCATATGATTTTATTTCTCTTGGGTAAATACCCAGGAGTGGGATTACTGAGTCAACCGTTAAATAAGAAACTGTCCAGCTGTATTCCAGAGTGGCTGTCCCTGACATGCCCACCAGCACTGGAGAGAATCTCCCACCGTTCTGCCATCTTTCAGCATTTGGCATTGCCACTTTATTTAATTCAGTCATTCGACAGGGTGGCCAGAGTATTTTGTTGTGGTTTTAATTTGCATTTCTCTAATGACTTACATTATTATTAAGATTAAAAAATAATAATAATCTTTCTGGCCAGGCACGGTGGCTCACATCTGTAATTCCAGCACTTTGGGAAACCAAGGAGGGCAGATCACTAGAGGCCAGGGGTTCAAAACCAGCCTGGCCAACATGGCAAAACCCTGTCTCTACTAAAAATACAAAAATTAGCCAGGCATGCTGGTCCACGCCTGTAATCCCAGCTACTCAGGTGGCTGAGGCTTAAGAATCACTCGAACCCGGGAGAAAGAGGTTGCAGTGAGCAGAGACAGCGCCACTGCATTCCAGCCTGGGTGACAAAGCAAGTGAGACCCCATCTTAAAAAGAAAAAAAAAATCCTTCAATTAGTAGATAAAATACCAACTTATAATAAGCCTCGTTTTTCAAAGAAAAAGCCTGACTACTACTAAAGTTTTTTTCTTTTACTTATTATTATTAGAGGGATGTGTGGGGGCATTTTCCCTCCCCTGTAAGCTTCTTGAGAACATAAGCTGTGAACTGTTCATCTCTGTGTCCTTGGCATTCAGCATACAGAAAATAGTGAATATTTATCGTGAGAATGAATAAACAAAGATTAACTGAACAGTTATCTACTTGGAAAGTATCAGTAGGTTCTACAAAATAATCACAAAGTAACAAATTTAGGATACAATGCTGGACATAGAGGAACTCTGCCTGTTTTCTGCAAGATGGGAGAGATGTGATGGTGTTTAAATGCTGATAAGAAAGAGCCTGTAATAAATGAAGAGACTGAGGACAGAGGTGAAAGATGAATGAATGAGCAGGGAGGTGGGGAGGGATTTAGACACGGGAAGAACAGCTCTTCCTGTGTGGCCAGAGCCAAGGTGTCATCCGGGGACGGATGTGATGCTTATTAAAGTCAGGGGTGGGTGGGCGAAGAAGGGGCCCAGATATTGCAGAAATTTCTGCCCAGCAGCTTCCATTTCCAAAGTGAAGCTTATATAGTGCATCTGGACTTCAGATTCAACTGTGGCCTTCATTTTCTTATTTCTTTGATTATCAAAGTAACAAATGTGTACTGCATAATGTAAAAGAGAAAAGATTGCTTCCAATCTCACCCATCAAAACAACCACTGTCAATTTCTAATGACACAGCCTTCCCATTTCTTTTCTGAATATATACATTCACCTGTATTTATAGTTGTAAAACTGATCTATATTAAACTTGTTGGCTTTTAACCTGATTTTTCTCTTGTAAAACACACATATCTATACACATTTTGACAGTTCTGCATTCTTTTTTTTCTTGAGATACAGTCTCTGTCACCCAGGCTGGAGTGCAGTGATGTAACCTCTGCCCCCTGGGTTTAAGTGATTCTCCCTCCTCAGCCTCCCAAGTAGCTGGGATTACAGGTGTGCACCACCTCACCCAGATGATTTTTGTATTTTTAATAGAGATGGGGTTTCACCATGTTGCCCAGGCTGGTCTCAAACTCCTGCCCTCAGGTGATCTACCTGCCTCAGCCTCCCAAAGTGCTGGGATTACAGACGTGTGTCACCATGCCCAGCGAGTTCTGCATTCTTAACGAGTGTATTGTATTCTGTTGCACAAATGGATCATGAATTGTTTATCTTCTATTAATGATTCAGGTTGTCTCAACTTCTTAGTAACTACAAATACAAATTTCTGTAATCAATTATTTCCTTTGCATAAATTACTGAAAGCAGTCTTTCTAATATAAAGGTTGTTAAAAAAAAAAAAAAAAAAAAAAGTTAAGCTTTTCTTTAAATGCCAAACTGCACTAAAAAGGATTCGTTCTACCACCACTTGCACGTTCACCAAGGGAGTTTCCAACACCAGCTCTATTATTCAACTCTGCCAAAGTGATAGGTGAAACAGATTTCCCGTTTTTCAATACCTGGTGATATAGAACACCTATCTCTGTGTTTCTTGGCCATTTATATTTCTTCTGTGAAGTGGCCAATCATACCCTTTTTGCAGTTTTCTATGGAGTAAGGGAAGAGGAGAATGGCAGGGGAAGGGGTCAGAGAACAGACTGTAGAGCCCCGTGGGCCAGGATGAGGGGCGTGGCAGTCATCCTGGAAAGACAAGCATGCTGGAAAGACATTATAGGGTCTGAGCAGAGAAGTAACATGACCAGCCTATGTTAGGTGGGTCATTCTGGCTGCTGAATGTGGAGGCAGGGAAGACAGAAGCCAGTGCAGAGGCCATCTCAACAATCCAGTGGCGGGATCATGAGCCGCGAACTTGGAAGAAGAGGAGGTGAGGATAAAGGTTGGATCTGGCATAGCTCTCGGAGGTAGAAACCAAGAGCATCTGAGGATGGACGAACTGTGGGTGACAAAGGGGAGAAAAAGAGAGATCAAGGATCACTAACATTCTCTGCCTTGGGCATTTGGTAGAAGAGAGTTGCCACTAACTGGGATAGGCTAGTGGAGCAGCAGGTTCAGGGGTGAGGAGGAATCAAGAGTAATGTTTTGGATGTGTTCATGTCGAGAGGCCCATTGCAGCTGTAGGGAGAGATGCTAAACAGGTGGTCCAGCTCGGCGGTACAAATGTATGTGGGAGTCAGTAGGATACAGCTGGCATTTAAAGTCATGGCCCTGGGTGACAACATCAGCATTTATAGGCTGGAAGGATGAAAAAGACTGAGAAGGATGACAGAGGCTGAGAACCAAGAGAAAACAGCATCTTCAAGGCCTATAAATGGAAGTATTTTCAGAAGGACCCACCAGACAACTGCTTCACACAGGTCAACCTTGGCAACAGAAAAGTCACTGGAGACCTAGAGAAGAGTGGTTTTGATGGAATGATGAGATCAAAGCTTAAATGGGAGGACAAAGCGTGGGGTATAAGGACAGAAAACTACTTAAGGGAGGGATGATAGAAAAGGAAGCAGAGAAAAAAGGCAGTCAAGGAAGAGGGGCAGGAGGTTGTCCTGTTATTTTAAGAGGTGTCATGGCGGGCTTTTTGATGAACAGAAAATGATGGTTAGAATCATTGAGAAAATCTGAAGATGCAGGGGAGACACAGTGTGGTTGTGGTTCTTACAGAGGGACACAGAGTCACCCTTGTAATGGAAGAGGACAGATTCCTCCAGCAAGATGCACTGTGCTGTGTGATGCATACTCCAACCGACTGGCTTTTGAAACTATCCACAATCTAATCCTCAGCGAGTCACTTTGACTGCACCTCGTAAACTTTCCGTTCAGGACCAAATTCACACATGTCAAAGACCATGGCACACTCCTCCTTCGCCTGTCCAAACAGCCTTCACTTTTCTCAAGGCCACTCAAGCCCTATCCGCCCCTAGGTCAGCTGCCCCCCAGCTCCTTGGTGGGGCTCCCAGACCTCCCCAGCCCCATGGCGCCTCTTCCCCTCATCCATGTCCACACAGCTACAGAGCAGACCACTGGACACGCACACCTTGCCACATCACTTCTCTGCCTGAGGCCCACCCTGAGGCTCTGGAAGCTTTAAGGCGTGGGACCCGTGGGCTTGCCCAGCTCACCATCCCACCGCCTCCATCTGCTTTCCAGAACGCCACACTCCAGAACCACCTGCCGTGTGGTGCTGGTTTGTGCTAAGTCCACAGTCATCTTCTTGCTGCTCCGTGGACAGCACATTGTTCCCGTGCAGCCTTTGCACACCTCTGTGGGAAGTATTTCTTCTGTGAGGGTTCTGCTGGCACCTCCCAAAAAACCCCCATGAAAGAGTGGTGCTCAGGTCTCTGTTATAACCTTTCCCTAACATTTCCCTTTAATTACCTTTAGCCCGTTCCATTAAAACCTTTTGGTTTTTTAAAAGGTTTGAGACTATAATTTTATAACTTTCCCTGATATTTTGCCAGCCACCTCGAGTGAATCCCAACATCTATGCTATCTGGTACCTTGGATGAAATCCTTAGTCTTCCCTTCTATGTATCACATTGGATTTTAATTTTTAATTCAATTGTATCCTCTTCTGACTTCTCTAAAGGCTAGACTGTATTATTCACTCTATTCATAGGGCCTCAATAAGTGCCGAGCTGAAATCTGAATTCAAAGCATTTTTCATTTAGCAATTACATACCACCTTGTGATTCCTCGGAAACGCTCGTTTTATTATTTGTTGTTATTGTTTTTAGATACAGTCTCACTCTGTTGCCTAGGTTGGAGTGCACTGGTATGATCTCGGCTCACTGCAACCTCTGCCTCCCAGGTTCAAGCGATTCTCAGGTCTCAGCTTCCTGAGTAGCTGGAACTACAGGTGCACACCACCATGCCCTACTAATTTTTGTATTTTTAGTAAAAGACGGAGTTTCGCCATGTTGGCCAGACTGGTCTCAAACTCCTGATCTCAAGTGATCTACCTGCCTCTGCCTCCCAAAATGCTGGGATTATAGACGTTAGCCAGCACACCTGGCCAAGACTCCTGTTTTATACTCACCTCTTATTCTGGTAGTTTTAGCTCTTAAAATGTCTTCTTTTTTCATCCATTTAAGCATCTATAGGCATGAATTATATTTTACACTTTATTTGTACTATTCCATAGCAAATGCTATGCCACCTCATAAATAGTTACTGAATAAAAGGAAGAGGTACATAGAGGAAAAGAAACACAGTCCCAAGGTCTGAATGAATGCCCCATTCTGACAGTTTCAGAATTGCACATTAACCTGTAATATTCATATACCCAGACAAACCAAAGAAGACTCAGAAAGACAAGAACAGGCTAATAAAACTTGAACAGATTTTTCTGAAAACCTATAGTCTAACAGATGACAAATTAATCCCCTAAAAATCAAATCAGCTTGTCTACAGAATAGCAACTACTAAGAAATATGTTACACTTCGCCAGGCACAGTGGCTCACATCTGTAATCCCAGCACTTTGGGAGGCCAAGGCAGGCGGATCATCTGAGGTCAGGAATTCGAGATCAGCCTGACCAACGTGGTGAAACTCTGTCTCTACTAAAAATACAAAATTAGCCAGGCCACTGGCACATGCCCATTATCGTGGCTACTCAGGAGGCTGAGGCAGAAGAATCACTTCAACCCAAGGGGCAGAGGTTGTGGTGGGCCGAGATCGTACCATTGCACTCTAGCCTGGGCAACAGAGTGAAACTCAGTCTCAAAAAAAAAAAAAAAAAAAAAAAAAATATATATATATATATATATATATAAAATACCTCAATAAAGGTAATTTAAAAAACCTCATTTCTTAAAACATGTTACTAGCATAAATAAAAATTATAATTTCTACCCTGAGACCTTTTTAAACTCTCATCAAATAAAACTAATGTTTCACAGGTATTAAAGTTTCTGCATTTATTTATTCATGTTAGATTCAAATATAGTCAGCATGTGCCCACAAAACTGCAAAGGTTTCACTCCTGTTATATAAACATTACCTCCATTATATACTAGGTAAGTTATAGAAAATCAACTGGCTTACCCAAACCACCCATACTCTCTTGGAAAATGGTCTTTTACACAAACACGTTGGCTTCCCCTGAAGTCTGGAATATTGTAGGTCACAAATCCTTACTGAGAGGATTTAACATCTAGTATACTAGTGAGATTTTCCAGTTCCAAATTAACTCTATTCAAGAACACACAAATAAAGGAGTATTTCGATAAGCACAGCATTGGAAACTCAAACTGTTTATGTGTGAAAGCCTCCAGAAATCCAATTTCTGAGTACTAAAATGAATCACACCATGCAGGTTTCTACAAATTGGAACAAGTAGTTTGGGGGAAATATTTAAGCACAGAGTATATACTCAGACCAAGAGTCGACCAACCTTTTTTCTAAACGGCCAGAAGGTATGTTAGGCTTTCCAGGCCATAAGGCTTCTGTTCCCACTCCTCAACTCTGCCCTTGTAGTTTAAAACCAAGAATAGACAATGATAATTAAATAAATGGGCGTGTCTGTGTTCTCATAAATTATTTACAAAAGCAGGTGGCAGCCCATGAAACGCAGTTTGCTCATCCCTGATTGAGACCACTGTTTCACATTCAACAGAAAAGGGACAAGTCTCACTCATTCAGAACCAAATTTATGTAACAATGTAGATAACCTAGCCAAAGCAAGTCCTAACTATGAAGTGAAAAGAATGCTTTTATTTTTTCATGTGCCGTGCTCTAAAAAGATTCCAAGGACCAGCACTATCACGGTCATGCGCCTAGATTACCGAGGTGACAACTCTGAAATAAAGAGGGTTAAAGGCCAACATGTGCTTACCACTATGCTTATTTAAAACAACGAAAACAAAACCAAGTCTCCGAAGTTTCTGGTTATAAAACTGTCTGGTCTGATGACACCGTACAATTGAAAAAGTAATGATGCAGAACAGTAACAAATGCACAAGAACAGAAGGCCGAATCCGGAGCAGATGGGAAAGAAACGCGTCGCACCGTAGTTTCTGAGCTTACAGCAGAGGAGAAAAGAAAGAGCTGAAGGAAGGCTACCTAACTTTCTAACAAGCTGCCAGCATCATGCCAACGAAACCCAGAAATGCCTGCCAGGGCACGGTGGGGCTACCAGGGGTACACACCTGCCAGGGGCCTCTGCACCCACCTCCACTGGCCGGTGGGGATGTGCAGCAGAGGTGTGGGGCTCTCACTGCAGACCCTCAACAGACCTCACATCTCTTCTCTGTCAGGGGACTCTCGGGCCAATACCCTCCTGCCATCCACTGGGTACATCTTCATTAATCCTTATTAGAAAGCCTCCAACAAAATAAATCCTGACTAATCTTTACTGCCTCTCCTTCACAGTGATTGACGCCCGGTAAAGAGAGCTGACAGGTGCCTTGGGGCGTGTGTTGCCACGGTCATAAACTCTGAAACATTCACCAGAGACCACATGACTATGAAAAAGATCTTTGCTGCCCTATTTGTGTGGATCTGGCTCAACTTCATTCCCCTTCTACTTGCAGGGGTCTGTCCTACCTTTGAAGCCTCCCTGGCTCCTAAGATGCACATCTACAGATGGGTGATACATTACTGCTCTTATTTCTCCTGTTCTCAGAGAATCCAGTCTTCAAAAAGGACCACTGGCAGGAATAGACAGAATGTTTTCTTTCTGGTACAAGTAGTTATACAACCTTTTGGCCCTTTTTAATCACAAAGCAATCTAAACAAAAAAAGGTCATTGTGAAAGATTTTTTTCTCCATATAATAGCTAGTATTTTATAAAAGGACAAATACCGCTACATAATAAAAATTAAAGAATACCGCCTGAAGACTTACATAGAATCTTTCTAGTATTATTTATTTCCACAAATCAAAAGACAAAAGAACTAATCATTCCTTTTAAAGAGAACTGCTGTTTTTATCAATGATCTATAAAAGAAAATGTGTTAACAACATTAAAAAGTAAACAAGCAAGCCCAAATGTCAAAAAAGCTAACAACCCTACTGATGGCAGGTCACCGTCTCCAGAGTCCTAGTCCTGCATCATATAGGAACTTTCCGGCTGCCTGAATGAACCACTTTAATAAGGTTCCGCCTTATTAAAGGTGTAATCAACCATCACATCTGAAGATGTAACAGAAAAAGGGCGGTACACAAGTGACCCCTCAGAGTGTCCCAGGAAGGCACTGTGTACCCAGGTGAGAGGCCAAGCTGCCAGGCAGCGATGAAGACGCTCCTCTGTGCTCCTTGTCGGTGCTGATTCTGGTGTTGCAATGACTGGTTTTGAGAGGCCATGAAGAGAAGGTCTGACCATGGAGCCCTTCTTCCTTCCCGGAACCACCCTTCCAACTGGACATTAATATGGACTTGCTAGATTTGGCGGACTGGACAGGACTGTCCTCTGTGCTCGTCTCACCCTAGGCCCCAGCTCTCCTCCTGCCTAAGCAGCAGAAGTGTATTCGCACTCACAACTCGAGGTGGCTGCAGAAAAGCCCACACCCCGAGGCCCCGGCAAGAGGGCTAAAATGCTCTGCAGAAAGTCCTGCGATCCCTCTTGGTCTGAAGTTTTCTCAACTTAAAAGTAAAGCGAGCCAGCATCTCCTGCCTCTCAGTTACCTTCTGGTGCTGTCTATCTTCTAGCTCTGTATTCACTCAACCATGGCCGGAAAGGGACTCTTATTTCCCCACACGTGTGGCTAAATTATTTTCTAGTTGTTTTGGGTTTCAACATAATATCAATTTACAGACCAAATCATGTCCTGGATTCTTAAAATCTGAAAATGTGGTCTGCCAGTTAGATGGAGGAACACATTTTCCTAAAGAAATTACAAATGATGGTTCCATTCTAGAGCAAGTCCGTAACAGTCTCACCAGGCACTGAAGCAGAATCACAACACTGGACCAACGCAACACAGCCAAACCACCATTTTCAGCACTGATTCAATGAAGAAACCTAATCCCAGCACAAATCTGGGTTCTTCAAGGCATGAGAGATACGACAATCCACCCCCTCCCGCCACCCCAAGGGATTCACGTCTACATTCTACCTGCCACAGATTCTAGGGACAGGGAGGGAACCCTGGGCCACAAGAAGGGATTTGAGGTTGAGAGAGGACAAGGGAGAAGGTTCAGGGAGGCACTGGCCTGGGTCTGCAAGAAGCCAAGGCTTTGCCATCAGTAAGCTTCCAGGGATAGGAGCACCACGTGAGACAGCAGAACCCAACCTCCAAGCCAAAAGGAAGAGAAGGGCGAAGAGGAAGACTCGCTGCAGCCGTGGGCACCGGAAGCCGAGCTGGAAGGAAAAGTGCTCATCTGTGACAGTGAGGGAGCTTAGTCTCCAGCTATGGGAATGTTTTTAATCAGAAACATGTTTTGGCCAGGAAGTCCTGGTACATTCTCCCAAAGCAGACGGAGACAGGCACCAAGTCTCCTATTTTTCCTGTCTCAGCAACAGCATCAGCCCAGTGTCAAGGAAGCCTCTACCTTCTGGGCCCCTTAAGAGATAAACAGGAAAAGCCGGGGAGGAAATATCTTCCTTGGCCTCCAGAATAACAGCAGCCCTGGTAGGCAATGAACTTCAAATGTCTGAAGTGTCTATAAACATCTTAGTCACTGTGGTGTCCTTAAGCACCATGTTCTAACCGGTTATTGCCTGAACGCCTTGTAGGGTACTGACTTTTCAGAGACAAGTACCATATGTGCTGTACTTATTGCTGTACTTCATGTGCAAAGACACAGCTTGGTACCCACCGCTCGAGCGCTGTAAAGGATTTTTCTAACACGTTTAATGATCCTGCACTGAATCCACTCCCTTTAGGCCGACAATTCTGGCCAAACACTTACAACTGCCGAGCAGCAAGGCAGAAGGAAGGTGCAAATCTACAGTTTTAAGAAGCAGTGAGAGTAAGTAGCCACAGCCGGTTCTCAGCCAAACTGAGGTCTGAAGCAGCCTCAGCAACCCAGCAGGCCGCGGGAGACCGAACGCTATGCGTTTCAGTTACTTCCTTGCACGGTATTTACTGAGCTCCGACTCTAACTAGCCAGGATCTCCATGCCCTTGAGGAGATTAGAATCTGCTGAAGGCAGAAAAAAGGGGGGTGCTGGCACAATAGGCAGTGTGGCAGAGGCGGCCACAGGTGCACAGAAGGGTGCACAGGGGCAGAGTAGGGATGGAGAGACCTGCTGGCCACAATTAGCTCACAGGCAGGAAATGCAGCAAGGAAAGGGATTTCCAGGCAAGAGGAACAGAAAGTAACAAAGACAAGGAAGAACGTGGCACGTGTCAAGAAACTGCAAGCAGCTCTGTATTGCTGGAACGAGAACAGACAGGGGTCCAGGCGAAGGAGGGCTGGAAAACGAGGCAGGGTAAGATCATGGAGGGCTCCAGGGCTGCCTGTGACAGAACAGTCACACCTCCAAGAGATGCTCTGGCAGCTGTGGAGGGTTTGTTATCAGGAAAGCTTTGTTATCTGGCAATGGGTTCTAATGAGAGAGGGATCAGTTCTGTTGGGGACCCTCTACTGGGACCACCAGCTCTTCCAGCTCTAGGCCCACTGGCCCCTAAATCCTAGCAGACTTTCAGAAAGCCGCCCACCGACCTGATGACTAGACTCAACGCCTTTGCCTCACTATTATTTTATGTTATTTCACTGCACATCCTTCCGTGTGGGGTTTTTATACTTAATATCCAACGCGATGTACATTAATACACTCTCATGCAGTGTCACAAGAAAACATGCACGCCATAACAATAAAAAGGGTTAATAAAGCCACAGCTTCTTCCTTAGACCACAGAACCGGGCATACATAAATACACGTTTATAGGCCTTCAACCTTGTTTATAGCAACCTCAGGTGAGTTTACAGAAAAATGCCTCCAACAGACATCTGACCAGGCACCAACATGTCACACTGAAGAGTACGTCTTCACAAGAACCTGAAAAAAACCTTCTTCTGGCTATACATAAGATGTGGACTAATGTTTGACAGCCTTTTTTGTATCACATTTTCAAAATAACGTGCTATTCTTTCCTGAAAGGATTTATTTTTCTGTCCCTAATGGAAAAATAATCTGTAAATTTTAGAAGTGGAAACTGATTGCCTGTCATTTCATTTTTTTTTCAATTTAGAGGGCAAACTTAATGGTTCCTTCTTTGTATCTTTCACTTTATTTCAGTTCAGTGAAAACTGCCTGGTACTGGGGCAAGCTCAGGGCTTTCCAGATTCTTGTTCATCATCCAAAAATAAACAGGTTTGCTAAAACACATAATAATTATAAAATATAATTTAGAAATAAATTATGAACACCAAGGCAAGTAGTTTAAAGATAAATGTTTTAAATGAAAGATAATGCCCAAAATAAAAACTCATGGTTTTTCTAGCTATTCTTAAAAATATGTAACTCCTAAACTGAAATTATTCTCCAATCTCATCTTCCTGTTAGGCAGCTTTTATAAACTCTCCAGCATTAAGAGCAAAATCCCCTAAATAGCTTATCTCTCAGCTTAATCCCTTTACAGCAGAACTTCTCAAGGAGAAGAGAGAGGGTAGAAGAGTGGGAGGGAAAGTGTGTGTGAGTGTGAAGGTAACACAATTATCTAGAGAAATTTAAAAATAGACTTCACTCCTACCCAGGTCCTACCCACTTCTCCACACCCCAAGCCCCCACAACCAGACTCAGAAAAAACCCCGATTCTAATTGTGTTCTCTCCCTCGAGAGCCTTTGCGTTAAGATAACTCCTGGAGTCATGAAGGGGCCTCTCTCTTGAGCGTTTCTCCACATTTCAGAGGCTGCGGGAAGAGGCTCTGTCTCCCAGAAGGCTCAGGCCCTGCTACCAGCCATGCAGCTCTCAGATACATCCCCCCAGGCAACTGCTAAATCCAAGCCACTCTAAAGCAAGTCATGATGCTGCAGGAAGATATGCCCAATTAATTAACGACACCATGGTGCTGTTAACAGCAACTACAAGTAACTCCAGCCAAGCATCAGGCTCCAGCTGAGGAATGTAAAACCATAACACTCAGACATGCTTCCAAAACTACACACACGTCCACTTAATGATGGCATAACCAACTTTAACCAAGACTGAACACCTAAGTGAAAATGACTACATCAAACGCAGAAGGAAAAACTGGACGGAAAGTCACGTATTTGCTAACTGTTCCACATCTATACTGAAAGATTCAAGGAGACTAAAATTAAGCAGCCTTTGAAATGTCAGCTTTCATGCTGTGCAAACTGCGGGAGTCTGGGCTAGAAACCTGCTGCTGCTGCCAGGCTGCAGAACCCTGGGGTAAGTTACTGAACCTTTCTCAGGCTTCATTTCCTCACCTGAAAGTGGGATTCATAACTGTCTCCCCTCGGGAGGCAGCTGCAATGAGAGTAAGTACGGTAAGCCCTCAGCCCCAGCATTCTTAACACCCCACCTTCCAATTTAGCCACGAGCTACCAAGATCACCAGTAGTTCAGTATGTATTTTAATATGCCCTGAACCAAAAATTTTCAACATCCTTTTTACAACATATTTACAGCCTTACATTAAAAAAGAGGTTTTTATTAAATGAAATGGAAGACTTTGGAAAACTACATATAGTAAACCATACTAATACCGCAACTAAATATAATAAAAATTAGTATTAAAAAGAATTACAGATTTATATAAGAAATACATAGTATATGTAATAAATATATGGAGTAAGAACATTCGGAATATAATAAAATTATAGTCCAGGTATGATGACTCACATCTGTATGATGACTCATCTGTTACAGATGTAGCTCACATCTGTAACCTGGGACTTTGAGAGGCCAAGGCTAGAGGATCACTTGAGGCCAGGAGTTTGAGATCAGCCTGGGCAACAGAAAGAGACAACTCCCCTGTCCCCAACTTCCTACCCACCAGTCCCTACAAAGAAATGAAAATCAATAAAAATTAACCGGGCATGGTGGTGGTCACCTGTAGTCCCTGCTACTCAGGAGGCTGAGGTCGGCAGATTGCTCGTGACCAACAGTGTGAGGTTGCAATGAGCTATGATCATGCCACTGCACTCCAGCCTGGGTGACAGAGCAAGATCCTCTATAAAAAATATATGTGTACATACAATAAAATATACCAATAAAATATCAATTCCAGTGGCCAAAACTAATGAAAAATAAGTTTCATAAAACCAGCAGTGATGTACATTTCTAGCATTAATATACAAACTCTAACTTATGTGACTTTTAATCCTTGGATTTACATCTGACCCAAATGCAGAATCGAGTGAGAAGCCATCATTCTCTAATAATCAACCAGAGGTAGAAGAGAACATCCAACTGATTTGAAGATATTTCTCCTAAAACCTTGAAAGATCATAAACAAGTGCTAAGCCAAAAAACACAGGAGAAACTGTTTTAAATTTTTTACCGGTTGTTAGGGTAATAGGAGTCTGGCAGAAAGTTAAAGTCACCAGAGCTGAAAGATGAGTTTTAGAAGAAAAAAAATCTATGATCGCCCTCCACTGAGATTAATTAGAGACTTCGTAGTAACACATGCCTAATGACAACAGGATGTACCCTTACAGTAAAAGAATGCCAGTGAAACCATGTGGCAATGAACTATGCAAACCAGACAGTATTTCAGTATTTCTGTCCCCTTAACTAATGGCCATCACCACAGTACAGCGGGAAGACAGAAACAAAATGGAGATGTAACGTTTTCTCTATTTCACAAAGCTCTCTAAAGAAATTTCAGGGAGATTCGGGGGGATTTATGCCCTACCACACATTTCATACACATGGCTAGGTTCCAGGTTGCATGGGTGGGCACTTAAAAAAAAATTTTTTTTTTTTTTTTTGAGACAGGGTCTCGCTCTGTTGCCCACACTGGAGTGCAGTGAGAGGAATACGGCTCACTGCAGCGTCAAGCCCTGGGCTCAGGCAATCCTCCTGCCTCAGCCTCTGAAAGTGTTAGGATTACAGGCGTGAGCCACTGCACCTGGCCAGTGGGCACTTAAAAAAAATTTATATACATACACACACACACACACACATTTCTTTTAAATACTGTGCAAGTGAGAGTCTCTGCAAAACTCCATAGTGAATCTGACTCGAAGCATGGTGGTCCCAAGCTGGGAAATGTAAGCTGATTGCCTTGCCATTCTTTTTATTTTTTATTTTATTTTATTTTTTTTTGAGACGGAGTTTTGCTCTTGTTACCCAGGCTGGAGTGCAATGGCGCGATCTCGCTCACCGCAACCTCCGCCTCCTGGGTTCAGGCAATTCTCCTGCCTCAGCCTCCTGAGTAGCTGGGATTACAGGCACGCACCACCATGCCCAGCTAATTTTTTGTAGTTTTAGTAGAGACGGGGTTTCACCATGTTGACCAGGATGGTCTCGATCTCTTGACCTCGTGATCCACCCGCCTCGGCCTCCCAAAGTGCTGGGATTACAGGCTTGAGCCACCGCGCCCGGCCTGCCATTCTTTTTAAAAGTAACAACAGCACACCTGCCTCTGTGGCTCTGCTCATCTCTCCACACTCCGATCCTCTCATTCTCCCACTTCCCTTTGCTGCCACTACTGTCTTTCACCTACACCTCTGAGGGAACTGAAAGTGAATGACAGAATGGAAAAGACCACGTAACAGCAAGTATTCCAAACCACCCGCACCCTGTATAGAAAATGCAGGAGAGGAAAACTTTTCTTAAAGGCTTTAGGAACAGAAATATGAAGACAGCCTAAAATCATTTATAATCAGGCATTAAGGTATACTGAACACACTTAGGGCCCAGCTTTTCCTCTACTTACTACTGCTGTCATTTCCAACTGCCAGAGAGGTGCATCCCCTGCCTTCACCACTAAGAGTGAAGGCTGGGTGGAGTCTTTAAACCAAGATTGAACATTGGGTGGAGTCTCTAAACAAACGCACTTGAGATCAACCTTCCGCAAAATGTAAACTCAGCAAAGGTGTGTCGGTGCTATGGCAGTCACACAGTGAGGGCCACAGCAATGAGCAACAGCAGCAAGAAAAGGTGCGCGGCGGATCCCAGGTGGTATGAGTGTTCCCAGCGCTGCTGCAATATTGGAATAACCTGGAAGCTTCCAGAACACCAAGGCCAGGTCCCATCCCTGGTGATGTCAATTAGCCGGTCTGGGGAGCACAAGTGTGCTGGGACGTAGGCTCTCCAGGTGATTCTCATGTGCAGTCAAGGAGTCAGACTCACTGCTCCACCTGCAGCCTTGCGCTGACAAGGACTTCTTCCTAGAAGTTCTATCTACAAATTAGACTAACTGTAAAACCAAACGCTTTCTACAGAGCTTGGTTAGTTCATGGAATGACTTTTAGACTGTGACTGAATATCCACCTCACACTAGCAATGGTTACTACAGGGATTATTACTGGCATTTTCCTTTCATTCCATCATCCGATGATACAGACAGTGTCACTCTGTCACCAGGGCTGGAATGCAGTGGTGCAATCTCTGCTCACTGTAACCTTCACCTCCTGGGTTTAAACGATTTTCCTGCCTCAGCCTCCTGAGTAGCTGGGACTACAGATACCCGCCACCATGCCCGGCTAATTTTTGTATTTTTAGTAGAGGCAGGGTTTCACCATATTGGCCAGGCTGGTCTCGAACTCCTGACCTCAAATGATCTACCCAGCTCAGCTTCCCAAAGTGCTGGGATTACAGGCATGAGCCACTGCGCCCGGTCGACCCTAGAATCCTTTCTAGTCCTTTCTTTTGCAGGTGAGCATTTGGCCACTATTTGAATATTTCTAGCAACAGGTAGGCAGACATTTCACTCATGCATGGCTCCAGCTGGTCTGGAATTATCACATGCTGGTCCTCCCACAGAGGACACGTATCTGAAGACAGCTATCAAGGCTCCCTTTCACCCCAACTTCTCTCTTCTGCCTGCCACTGTTTCTAGACTCAGTGTTCTGCTTACCCTCCTCTGCTGGGTATCAGCATCCATCTTAAACTGCTGCAATGGAATATTTCCCACCGTTTAGATTCTCTGTGGCTACCTTACTGCAGATGGTAAATATTATTTGTCATTCCCTCCCCTTTGTGGTACACAGGAATATGTTTGGGGCTGTTCACGTGATGCATTCTGGCCAATGACATGTGTTGTGCATCACACCCAGAATAATGAGCGTGTAAAGACCAGGCATGACTCTTCAGTCTTTTTCTCAGTAACACCTACGTTGAGACAATGGGGCTAAAAAGCCTTGATCACTGAGTTACCAGCGGAAGAGATGACTGTCCCCGAGAAATGCAAACTTGGCATAGCAAACTCTGTATGTACAAGAAATGAACTTTTATTGGATAATCGATGGGCTTTGGGGGACTGTACTGCCACACAGACTAAGCCGGTAATTCACAAAGTATGGTCCCAAGATGGGCAGCATCAGCACCAGCTAGGGCTCGTTAGAAATGCAAATGATCGGCTTCCATCCCAGACCTGCTTGCTGAATCAGAAGCTGTGGAGTGGAGGCCAGCAACTAGCTGAACAAGCCCTCCAGGTAATTCCGATGCACACTCCGATTTTGGGAACCGCTAGCTAGATGATGGTGCCAAGTCAAAGGAAGGGGGTTAGCTTTCCTTGGTATGAATGCTACCTCAGCAGCACAAAAAAGATGGGTTGTAGCTGGGTTGTAGCAAGACAGTCAAAGGCAAAACGCTTTTTCATAGAGCTTAGCTAAGCCATACCTACCTCACAAAGTATCTGTGTACTTTTATTTTTAAGTGGAAAGCTCTGCATTTAAGATCTGTCTTGCAAAATCCCTCCTAGCTTCTCTTCCTACAATCAAGTGATTGATTGAAAGGCTGAGGAAAATCTGATCTGAGACAGAAGCTTTCTCTCCAACAAGGCAGTGAGCCATGAATCAGCTATCCATGTAGTATTTCACCCAGGCCCTCCTGTGCTACACTGTACAGAACAGCATCAAAACACACAGAATCTGTCAACAGTTAGAGGTTTGTTCTACCTACCAACTGGTCCCTCTGTGAAGAAAGGGAGATTGAAATCACACGTTCATAGTCTTCACCTAGTTCTTTTCCCCCAGCACTCAGACATGAACCAGCTACTTCACCATCTGTTCTCTGAAATGGTTGTGCTCAGTAAGGTCAGACAGACTTTACCTGAAACCTTCAGAATCTACTCAACCTGCTCCCTTCACACATGCAGGAAATCTGGCTACACCTCATCGCCATGACATGCACGTACCTGCAATCTCCTTTCACTTCATGTAAAGATGAAAAACTGGCCTGGTGCAGTGGCTCACGCCTGTAATCCCAACACTTTGGGAGGCCAAGGTGGGAGGATCACTTGAGCTCAGGAGTTCAAGACCAGCCTGGGCTTCATAAGACTTCATCTCTACAAAAAAATTTTTAAAAATTAACCGAGCACACTGGGCACAGTGGCTCATGCCTGTAATCCCAGGGCTTTGGGAAGCTAAGGCAGGCTGATCACCTGAGGTCAGAGGTTCGAGACCAGCCTAGCCAACATGGTGAAACCCTGTCTCTACTAAAAATACAAAAATTAGCTGGGCATGATAGTCCACACCTGTAATCCCAGCTACTTAGGAGGCTAATGCAGGAGAATCACTTGAACCTAGGAGGCAGAGGTTGCAGTGAGCTGAGATTGTGCCACTGTACTCCAGCCTGGGCAACAGGGCAAGATCCTGTCTCAAAA
>NW_016107370.1:2040302-2055501 GCF_001604975.1 Cebus imitator | reverse complement strand
CTGAACCCAGGAGGCGGAGGTTGCGGTGAGCCGAGATCGCGCCATTGCACTCCAGCCTGGGTAACATGAGTGAAACTCCCTCTCAAAAAAAAAAAAAAAAAACTCTCCATTTGTGCATGGATCTGAGAAAGGGCTCACGGCGTGGATGAGATCATCAGGTTAATGTGACACTGACAGCCTGTCCTCCTGATGTTAGAGTTGAGAATATATAGACACAAAGGCAGTAGGATTTCTGTGGTTAGAAAGCTAGTTAGGTACCTGAACCCAGACTGCAACTTGTGTCTATCTGTGACAAACACAAAGCCCCTTCCCATATGTGCAAGTAACAATCCAATCCAAAGAGAACTGCTTCAATCAGTGACTTCAGAGATACTCTGCAAGGCACAATGCTATAAGCCACAGAAGACTGTAATAATAAAATGGACGTACAACTTGCCCTCAAAGACTTTACCATTTACAAGGACATCTAAAATCTGGCCATAACAAAACAATAATATCAACTTTAGAAAGAGATCGATTATTTTTTTAGACAATACATAAGCATTTGAGAAAAAATTTTAAAAAGAGAAATTGCTCAGTTTTTTACTGCTTCCTGCATATAGAATTTTTGTAACCACTTTTTAAAATGCTTCTCCTTTGACTATCTTTCTTTGTTAAATAGCTAAAGCAGTAATTCAGTAAGTTGCAGGTTTGAAGATGATTATGCCTATAACAAATATGTACTGAATACCTGTCAACATTTTTTTTAAGTATTTCACTTGATATCAGATTACAACAAATAACAGGAAAAACTGAAAGTAGATACTGACAATTCATTTTTTAAAAAGAACATTAGAGACACAGAAAAGCTGCTGAATAACTAGCAGAACCAGAAGTAGGTTTTTGTATCTGGTTTTTTGTTTTTTTTTTTAACACAGAGTCTTTCTCTGTCACCCGGGCTGGAATGCAATGGTGCAATCCTGGCTCACTGCTATCTCTGCCTCCTGGGTTCAAGCAATTCTCGTGTCTCAGCCTCCCAAGTGACTGGGATTACAAGGTGCCTGCCACCACGCCCAGCTAATTTTTGTACTTTTAGTAGAGATGGGGTTTCACTATGTCAGCCAGGCTGGTCTCAAACTCCTGACATCAAGTTATCCACCTGCATTGGCCTCCCAAAGAGCTGGGGTTACAGGTGTTAGCCACCATGCCTGGCCAGTTTTTGCATCTTAAAGAGAAAGCTACTAAATATCTTTACTTAATAAGTGGAACTGTACATAAAATCTTTCTTTTAGTAAAGTTCATTCTGGATGGGAACTGAAAAGGGGAAGAAAGGTCAAAAACAATTATTGAAACCAAAACGGCCACCTAAAATGAGTAGCAGTGAATTACATTTTGACAAAAATTTTTAACTTACGCCAGTTAGATTTACACCTAACTTGAAATATTTACTCCAAACCTTATCAAAATAATAATCATGCTGGTAGCAGTAACACTAAGGTAATGACTGTATTGTGGCTGCAGAATTAATCATTCCTCAAATTATATATATATATGTGTGTGTGTGTGTGTGTGTGTGTGTATTTTAAGTCATAATTATGATACTAAAATCAAGTATACATTCAAAGTTCACTGGTTCAGAACACTCACATATTTATCATAATGCAAAATAATATTTCATTGGGTAATCCAATAAATTTGAATCTTTCCAATAACTTCTGGGCTGGTGGAAGTAAAAATGTATTCTCCCCTGAGACCTTTAGCCCAATACAATTTTTGATCCCGTATATGTATATAGTGTATTTCATATTGATATCTCATCTTCAACCCATAAGTATTAGAGAATACTTATCACCTCATACATAGTTCTCTAGGTACACAGGACCACTGGAAGGTCACTAAACATGTACCCATTTTAAAGAGGAGGAAGTTAAGTTTAAGAGGAGTCCGATGTCTTCCAAATCAGAACTCATTCTTGGTCTATTAATTCAAGAAATACTTTTCAACCAACTGGAGACACAGATTTGGGTGCTATTTGTATATATACTATACATGAGAAACAAAGTTAAAAAGTGCTTGAATTTTCCCAAGAGAAAGTTAAATGTTTCTAGAACAGAAACCTGAAAGCGTGTTCCAGTAATGGTGAGAAAAACCCAGGAGAGAATGGTGTTCTACAATAAGGGTAGAAAATGCGTTTAGAAAGAATTGCTAATCATGTGAAATACTGCTGTGGGGTGAATGAAGGTAGAGACAGGAAAACATCCAACAGACTTAACATCAAATGGGCCACCAGAGAACTGTGTTCAGAGACAAGGTGGCATTTCCTTCCCAGGGTAAATGGGAAGGAAAGGTAAGGATAGCAAGGTGCTCGCTTGGTTATCTGAAGGAAGAAGGAGAAAAGACAGCACAGGGGATTTGAAGTTTGGGTGACTTGAGAATTCTAGGAAAGGAGAAATGAATGGACATGGATACAAAATGCTTGTAGAGGGATGTTTGGAAGTGGGGTGCTCCGGGGTGATTCAGCACGGTGCACCTCAAGCACTGGTTGTGGTCCCACATTCAACACTATTCATTTCACTAGCTTACAAAGACGCTCCCTCACCTCTCCTGGCCCACTGGTCTCCCTCATTCTCTCAGGAGGCCGAGAGAACAGGAGTCAAACTGCAATCTAATCTGATGTGCCTCATTCCAAAGGCAGGGCCTCAACTCCTTCAAAGCTAATCCTAAAATCCTACTAAGCCATACATTTCCATTCTGATGAACATCTCTGTCGAAACGGGCACATGAGTGCACACACATCCAATTCAGAGTGGCCTCTCTGCCGTGGTTCCAGAGCAAAGGCTTTCAATCAGTGGTACATTCCACCCCACCAACTTTTTTGAAACCACGTCCTCCTCTTACATCCTAGATCTAATCATTATCACATATGTAAGATAAACACAGTTTTTTAAAAAAGAAAAAGAGTTCTGAAATGTTACAAGATAGTTACAGAAATCTCACAAAATGAAAGGACTGGACTACCAGATGATGACGAAGGCCAGCTCCTGTTTGACTCTTATGCAATCTGGTGGGGGTGCCAAGGAAGACTCCCTAGAGCCACCGCATCAGGCTCCAACAGCACCCCTGGCAGTGTATTTATACCACAGGTTATTTAAGTGTTGCTCCTCAAAACTGCCCAGTATTTACAACGAACGCTGTACAATGCTAGCAGGAAAGTCTGAGATGAAGATGATTAAATAAGCAAAGTGCCACTAAGCCAAATATATTCTGTAAGAAACTACTTTTTATATCAAGATGCACTATAATGAGACAAAATACAATAAAAACATCTTTTTGTAATTTGTGACTATTGTGATCCATGTTCACAGGCCATTTGGATGATCACAAAGTAAACCATGTCAGTTTCATGAGTAGCTCAAACAAATAAATGAGACTAGAGAATAGTTCTTAGCATATGTAATAGAACAAACTTCTCAAGGATGTAGTGTAGACTACAAAACAATTCCTATGTACTCTCTCTTTTTTTTTTTTTTTTAAATAACACCCTCTCAACCCAGCTTTTCCCGACTCCAGGAAGAACCGGGAAGAGAAGGCCTCCTATATAGTCTTCATATAGGCTCACTAAGGATGATTATTTTGTTCTATTGGCTTAAGTTAAAGCAGTAAGATGATTTTCTTTAACAACATCATGTATTGGAATCCACTGAGTAATGTCAGCATTGGGACTACAAATGGGACATGCTGGTATAATGTTCCTCATGATGAAATACAAAAAGAATGCAGCACCTATGACATATTCTTTTGTTGTTTTTTAGTTTTGAGACAGAGTCTCGCTCTATTGCCCAGGCTAGAGTGCAGTGGCATGATCATGGCTCACTGTACACTGGAACTCTGGGCTCAAGTGATCCTCCCGCCTTGGCCTCCCAAAGCTCTGGGATTGCAGGCATAAGCCACCATGCCGAGCTGACATAGGCTACCTTAAAAAATAAAAAAACTAATCTAATCAAAATGTCAGGAATATGAGAATAAAAAGGAACAAGTTAAATGGTGTCAAAATGCAGCAAATTCTGGCTGGGTGCAGTGGCTCACACCTGTAATCCCAGCACTTTGGAAGGCCAAGGTGGCTGGATTCCTTGAGGCCAGGAGTTTGAGATAAGCCTGGCCAACACAGTGAAACCATCTTTACTAAAAATACAAAAAAATTAGCTGAGCGTGGTGGTGCGTGTCTGTAATCCCAGCGACTTGGGAGGCTGAGGCACGATAATTGCTTGAACCCAGGAGGCAGAGATTGCAGTGCACTGAGATCTTGCCACTGCACTTCAGCCTGGGCAACAGAGTGAGACTCTTTCTCCAAAAAAATTAAGTAGCAAATTCCACGTTGGTTCCTAGTGTCAACAAGTTTTGTTTTTTTTTTTTTTAAAGTAGCAATTATCCAAATCTAGTAAAGTGAGAGACAACCTATATATAAGACAACAAACCAATTTTTCCAACAAATCAACCATACATTAAAAAATAAAATAGAGGGACGACTATATAAAATAAAGAATTACACAACAACCAAATGTAGTATGTGGACTTTTTGGATTCTAGCCATTACAGACCAACTTTGAGACAATCAGGAAATGTGAACACAGTCTAATGTTGCATCTAATACAGTATTAGATAATATTGAAAAATAATTTTGCTAATGTTATTAGGTCTAATAAGTTATTTTTTTAATTCCTTATCAATTGGAGGCATATACTTACTATTTAAAAGAGAAATAATTTACATATTATGACTCAGATTTTTTCAGCTATTTTGAGTTACAGAGCTTCTCCGGGAAGGTAAAGGATACAGTTCCGCTTCCCACTACCAAACTCAAGGAAGACTCATGTAAGTCATACAGATGCTACTAGCAGTGTTCAGCATTTCCATCGTCTTTCTCTGCTCCTTTCTTCCTTAGCTGGCACAGGGATAGAGGTCAATTCAAATGCCTTTAACTCTGATTTACTATTTTTCTCTTTGCTAAGCTATCAATACGAATGTGGTTACAGGTAACTTACCATATTCATGCATGCATACCAGTCTTGAGGTGTGCATGTGAAGGTAATTACTAGGAAAATCACAGAACAAGATGGAAGATTTGGAAAGGTCCATTTTATAGATGAAGAAACTGAGGCAGAGAGACACCAAGTGATTTTCAAAGTCACACTACTCATTACGGACAGAGCCAAGCCAAGAACCCACATCTTGGAAGCGTGACGCCCAGTGCGCTCTTGCACTCACCCAGAGCAGCCTTCATTCTTTACTGACCTTCCCGTGCTCCTTCCTCACGTGGGATATGTACACATCTCTCTGCATGAACAGCCGGTCACACTCCCAACACGTCCACCCAGGACTGGCCACTTTCTTGGTTTCCACTGATTTTTTCACAGGAGATGGAGATTTCTTTTCCAATTTCTCTTTCCCATTCATGGATTTGGTGTCCTCTTTGTTCTGATTTGCTGAATTTTGAGTTGCAGGCTTAATGCTCAAAGGCAAGTTTATACCCAAGTTTGGAGGCCCTTCAATACTTTTCAATGTTCCATGCATAGACTACATTACAAAAAGAAAAGAAATAGCTATCACAAATCACAACACTAAAAGAAAGCACAAGTATGCTATCTTAACACATGGTACACGTTTCATATGACTTCATATTCATTCAGATATATTTCTTAATATATAAAGAAAAAAACTCAAGCTAAATATACATTTAAAAATAAATAAAAGCATTAACTTTCAGGCCTGCTATAAGTTATGCATTTCTCCACGATCTTGGCTCACTGCAACCACCATCTCTTGGGTTCAGGCAATTCTCCTGCCTCAGCCTCCCAAGTAGCTGGGATTACAGGCATGCGCCACCGCGCCCAGCTAATTTGTATTTTTGTATCTTTCTCCATGTTGGTCAGGCTGGTCTCAAACTCCAGACCCTCAGGTGATCTGCCCGCCTTGGCCTCCCAAAAAGCTAGGATTACAGTCGTGAGCCACCACGCCCAGCCTCCAAATGCTTTTTAAAGGCCTATATATTTGTAGCATTTTAAAATTCTTTAAAGAAAGACCTCTGTATTGAACGCAAATTAATTCTGGTACTTTATCCTCCTGTACCTTCCCAGACTGAGGCCTGTCTACAACAGACATTTCAGGACAACTCTCGCCTTTCCCATCAGCCTGGCAATGTTTAAATAGGCTAATACATTATTAGGAATTGAACAGAACAAACTGACTTGAGCAAACATCTAAGATCAATATGTTAGTAAATAGCAAGCCTCTTTCTTTTCATGCCTTTCACATTCTTAAAATACTTGTAATAGTCTGGGTTTTTGCTGGGTTTTGTCAATAATTTTCATCTCCTTACATCCTATCCCAACCCATCCTTTCTTACTGATGACAGCTAGGCTTCAGAACTACACACATTAGATACTCATGTCTTTGAAAACTGCTTAGTTATTATCATTAACATAATAGCCACAACAACCATCTTCAACTTAAACTCACTAGATTTCAAATTTGAAAAGGGTAAAATTAGTGTAATTTGATTTTAAAGACCAGCTCACTTTGGTTTTGGTTTTGTATTCGAAAAGCATGGAATAAAGACAGGGGGTGAGGTGGATGCAGTGGTTCACGCCTATAATTCCAACACTTTGGAAGACCAAAGCAGGAGGATCACTTGAGGCCTGGAGTTCGAGACCAGTCTGGGCAACACAGAGAGACCCCATCTCTATAGAAAGATTAAGAAATTAGCCGGGCATGGTGGTGCATGACTGAAGTCCCAGTTACTGAGAAGGCTGAGGTGAGAGGATTGCTTGGACCCAGGAGTTCAAGGTCACAGTGAGCTATAATCATGCCACTGTACTCTAGCCTGGGCAACAGAGCAAGATCCTATCTCAAAAAAACAAAACAAAACAAAAGAGAGTGGAAGACAGCAAAAAATAAAATCTTTGCTTCTGTATACAATATACAATTTCTCTTTGAATAAGGGCCCTCTCTCTCTTCTTCCGAGGAGTCAGGCTTGCAGTTAAACTATGCATTCCTGAACCTACAGAAAGACAACATGAAAAATCTTTCCTAAGAGGCTTTCACACACGGGTCCCCCTGGGTCACAGAGACTCACACATAGACCTCAGTGCCACAGTCCTTCTTGGGTGTTTAATGAATAAGCCATTCCTTCAGTATACTCTCCATCATGCTTTCTCAAGGAAAGGTCTTCTCTCAACAGTGCCAAGAATCAGCTAACCTTCTTCAACACCATTTTTCCCCAGAGGGAAAAAAGTGGTTCTATAATGTTCTCGTTGGCTGAAGTCACAAGGTCGACCCACACAGGCAACGGTGAAAGTGGCCCTAAAAGGGGACTGAGGTGAATGTCTAACCATGTTCTTTGCAAAGGGAAAATCTGGAGCAAATCATGATTTCCTGATAGCCAGAAACTATGCCTTGCTTCATTCTCACCACGCAGGGCAGAAGTCTTCTGTGTTTGAACTATCTTTTTCAAAATAGAAGCCGTTTTCTCATTTTTAACTATTTAAAACCTAAAGAAAACAAAACCTAAAACCTAGCAACTTTCCATAAATTTCTAGGCAAATGCATGTTTACTAACTGATAAGCTGAAGAAAGGATCAAGTACTAAAATATTCTTCCGTAAGCTAACCCTAAAGTGCTATAGAAATTACAGAAAAGAAGCAAAAAGCTACCCTGTAAGTAAAATTAAGACTGTTAAGGCCAGGCACAGTGGCTAAGGCCAATAAATCCCAGCACTTTGGGAGGTCAAGGCAGGAGGATCACTTGACCCCAGGAGTTTGAGATCGGCCTAGGCAACATAGTGAAACTCCGTCTCTACAAAAATTAGCCAGGCATGCTGGTGCATGCCTGTAGTCCCAGCTATCCAGGAGGCTAAGCTTGGAGGATCACCTGAGTGCCTTGAGCCCTGATCACGCCACTGCACTCCAGCCCGGGCAACAGAGTGAGACCCTATCTCAAAAAAAANAAAAAAAAAAAAAAAAAGACTCTTAAAAGCAAATGTCAGCTGGGAATGGTGACTCACACCTGTAATTTCCATGTTCTGGAAGGTTAAGGTAGAAAAAACACTTAAGACCAGAAGTTCAGCCTGGGCAACATGGCAAGACCTGCCTCATTCATTCATTCATTCATTCATCATTGCCGTTTCTAAATAAAGCAACAACTGATTTCTTTTCACGTTGATTTTTTCTTAACTCCTATAACAATAATTAATTTGAATGAATGTTTGTAACTTGAAAGTTTACTTTAAATATAAATGTCAACATGGGGGTCCTAGAAGGCAATAAGTGTATTTGTATTTTGGTAGGAGAAGAAAATGACACAAATTGGATTAAACTGGGCAAATCGGGGCCCAGTGAATCTGTACATGGAGATTTATTTCCATTTCAATTTAAACTTTTTTTTTTAATTTAAGAAGACATTAAAAAAACTTGTGCCTCTTCCACCTCCTCTCTAATGCAAAACCTCACGGCACAGGCAATGTAAATAATAAGAGCTAAATATATTATCTTAAAAATTAAAAACAAAAAACAAAAAAACAGTATGCCTCTAAAACTATGCTTACCTATCCCCAAACATTTAAATGCAGAACATTTAAAAATGCCTAGAACATACTTCAAATGAGAACACAAGTGATTATTCCCACTGTTTTCGTATCATGGAGTCTTGTATAGCTTCAGATGAATAAAAACAATTCTTTCCTCCTTGTGGCCACAGGATTTTACCACTCCTCGTCAGTGTCTATGTCTTGGAACCTGGTATTCCTCCACATTCACTATTAACACAGGGAAGACCCTAACCACAAAGTCGATGACCCCACTTCCAGATGTAAAGATGAGTTCCAGAAAGCAAATACCTTAAAAGCCTCTTAAGAAGCAACTGTTCTTTTCTCTCTTTGTTCTTGGCACACATGTAGTATGTTAAAGTATTCTGATCTGATTCCAACGTCCCTAAATTTTTATTAGCAGTTTTAAATTCTTCTTGATGTTTCATTAAATAAATATTTACTGTCAAAATAATTATGTCATTTTAGCTAAAATAGTTAAAGTATCTTAAAAGGATTTTACTATACTTCGGTAAGAACGATGAACTCTATCTCCCATGCATTTTATTCACCTCAGTAATGCCATCACCACCACGGTCTTCACCTTGCCTATAAGAGAGAATCTCCAAGATGTTCATTTGCAATAGGCAATGACTGTATATGAACTCACATATGTTCAATACAGGAAATGTCAAGGATTCATAATCCATGCATTCGGCCGACATGAGACTAGAATAATTCAGGGACTTTATTTGCTCTTCAAACGGACTCTTTTTTGTATAATTTTTGTTTGTTTGTTTTTGAGATGGAGTCTCGCCCTGTTGCCCAGGCTGTAGTGCAGTGACACATCTCGGCTCACTGCAATCTCCACCTACTGAGTTCAGGTGATTCTCCTGCTACAAGCCTCCCAAGTAGCTAGGATGACAGGCATGTACCACCACGCCCGGCTGATTTTTGTATTTTTAATAGAGAGGGGGTTTTACCATGTTGACCGGGCTGGTCTTGAACTCCCGACTTCAAGTGATCCACCCACCTTGGCCTCCCAAAGTGCTGGGATTACAGGCCTGAACCACCTGTATAATGTATTTTTAAAAGAGCAAAACTAAAAGAAAGAGATTGAGATCCTAATAAAATGGGGTCTCTTGTTTCTCTGTTTAAAAAGTAATGTCATTTTAATCTCTGAAAGCCAATGGATATTATCTCCTAATCACACAAGGAGAAAAATTGCTTAACATATCACAGTGGACAGTTAAGAAGCTAGAACTAAGCACTGGCCTTAGTAAGCTTAAAAGGCTATAAATAGATTTCTGTTCCCCTTTTGGGGGTTGGAGAGTAAATAGTCCACACTGGACATTTCTTCATTTCATTAACTGAACACCACCAGGTACCATACTATATCCTAGATATTTAACAGTCCATTTACAATGCAAGCTTTACAGAAAAAAAAAAAGAAACTAAAAGGTTTAGGGGGATTAATTACAATGCAAACCTAACTGCTTAAATGATTTCAAGGGAAAAACCTTCATTTTTCTAAATATACCAATATTTGTATGAATTAGCATAATTCATCGGAGCCCATGTCTGTTTCTAAGTCTTGTACAATACAGAATTCTCAAGAAAAGGAAAACTTCGGCCAGGCGCCTGTAACCCCAGCACTTTGGGAGGCTGAGGCAGGTGGACCACAAGGTCGGAAGTTCAAGATGAGCCTGGCCAACATGGTGAAAGCCCGTCTCTACTAAAAATACAAAAATTAGCCAGGTGTGGTGGTACATGCCTGTAATCCCAGCTACTTGGGAGGCTGAGGCAGAAGAATCGCTTAAACCCGGGAGACGGGGGTTGCAGTGAGCTGAGCTCACACCACTGCACTCTAGCCTGGATGACAGAACAAGAGACTCTTTCCCCCCAAAAAAGAGGAAAGGAAAGGAAAATTTCAGAGTCATCATTTTCACGCATTTAAAAAACAAACAAAAAAAAAAACAACAAAAAAAACCCTAGTACTCTTATTCTTTTAAAATCAGGGCAAGCATTCACTAATCTTTTAGCAGGCAGATCAGGACTCCTAAATGAAAAGCACCCCACAGTCAAATGAACACAAGATCACAGCATGTAAGTTGCTCACTGACAATGACCAGCGTCCATCCCTTCCCCTCGACAGTGAGGCATGCTTTAGAGTCATCTGCAGCTCAGCCTTGATTTACGACCAATGAATGGATCTGCAATTCATTTAAAGGAGAGGATAGATGCACACACACCTTGATATGGTCCATCATAAGTTGCTTCTGTGCATATAAAAGAGAACAGTCTGGACACTTGAAAACAGACACCTTCTGGTTTTCAATGTGTTGGTCAAAGTGGCGATACAGCAAGGTTTGCAGGGTGAACACAGTGTCGCACATGGAACACTTATATATTATTCTAAAATAGAAGAGTGCAGCGAAATCACGTCAGTCGGCCTCTTTTAAGTCAAAGGATCTGCTACTTTATAGCTGAAGAAGTCAGGAGGCAGAGGCACATTGAGAACACACAAACACAATAAATAGAACAACAATTAGCGCGGAAACAAACTGTTGACAACTGGCATCACTCAATCATAGATCAACCTTAACATTTTGAGTAAAGGTGTATTTGGGTACATTTATTGAGAAATCTACATTAATGACCATTTTACTACTCACGAATCTATAACTGGCACATGTTTGTACAAAGTCTTCACGTTACTTTACCACAGAGCAAAAGCATCCTTTTTTAAAAAGATCTTTTTTTTTTAAGATCAGACAAGGCAATGGTGGCACCCTAACTTGGAAAAGAATGTGAACTGATTAATAAACTAAATAGGCCGACTCAACTCCAAAGTTTTCTTTTAGAGTCAGTAACAATTTTACACTTGAATGTCAATATTTCTACACCTGTTCTTAACACAGGAAGCCCTATGCCAGTGAAAAAATATATACTAAAATCAAGAAACAGAAAATAAAATCCATACCACTGTTATTTCAAAAGTGCTTGAATGTTTCTTATGCTTTAAATGATTTAAAATATTCACTTGTCTCCTACAAACTATTTCCATGTCTAATATGTTACTAGCAAGCGGCCTCCTCAGATGAATTCAGCAGACCTGAGTCTTCTGAACATAATTCCTCCTGCCCATCCACACCCTCTACTCAAGTGAAGGCAGGAGATGTCTGCAGAGGGAAAAGGACCACGTCTACCCTGCCACTGGCCTCAGCCTCCTATGGATGTGATCGGTCATCTGTGAACAGCTCTGATGGCAGCAGGTCAGCATCTTTTAGTCACTGCTCTGGGTCGTCCTGGCACACAGGGGAGGCCCTCTGGGCACCTGTAGTTCCTCCGGAGCACTGTGAGAATGGGCACAAAGAACTCTAAGAAGCTGCTTAGGAAAAGGTCAGAGATGTACTGGCAGGCCCTGTGGGCCCCTGCAGCCTGAGGGTGGCTCAACCTGGAAGCTAAGCAGGACTTGGCTTAACTGAGGAAAAGGTCAGAGAAAAGCCAACTGGATGTGAGGATCAGAAAAGAGAAGAGACAAACTGAAGTTTCACCTGCTACTTCTACAGCAAAGCAGAAGAAAGGAATGCCTTCTAAAACCACCTCCCTTCCCTTGCTCAGGGTCCTGAGAGAGGACTTCCCATGCAGCCTCAAACCTCACTGTGCAATCCTCTGTCAAAAGTTGCAGATTCGGCCGGGCGCAGTGGCTCAAGCCTGTAATCCCAGCACTTTGGGAGGCCGAGGCGGGTGGATCACGAGGTCAAGAGATCGAGACCATCCTGGTCAACATGGTGAAACCCCGTCTCTACTAAAAATACAAAAAATTAGCTGGGCATGGTGGCGCGTGCCTGTAATCCCAGCGACTCAGGAGGCTGGGGCAGGAGAATTGCCTGAACCTGGGAGGCGGAGGTTGCGGTGAGCCGAGATCGCGCCATTGCACTCCAGCCTGGGTAACAAGAGCGAAACTCCGTCTCAAAAAAAAAAAAAAAAAAAAAAAAGTTGCAGATTTAACTTTTTTCTCTTTTTCCCCATAAGATTTATAAGTTTAACTGGACTGGCTTGTTTTTACAAGGTCTTACATCAGTCATTTTACTGCAGAGCACAAGTACCCTTGGGGGCGGGGTGCTGAAGAGCAGACAAGGTTTTCAGGACCGTACAATGCAACCCAATGTTGTAGACTAATCATGTGTCATCATTAACCTTAGCAGGTGTGACAAAGATGTTCATTTCCTCCTTGTTTGAAACTGCTTAGTACTGTCAACAGCCCAAACGTCCAAGAGTATAAATGGTTATATAGAAAACTAAGCTGGCGTGGTGGCTCATGCCTGTAATCCCAGCACTTTGGGAAGCTGAGGCAGGCAGATTGCCTGAGCTCAGGAGTTTGAGACCAGCTTGGGCAACAGGACGACACCCAACCCCTACTAAAAATTCAAAGAATTAGCCAGGTGTGGGAGCGCACACCTGTAGTCCCAGCTACTTGGGTCGCTGAGGCACAAGAATCGCTTGAGCCCAGGAGGCAGAGGTTGCAGTGAGCTGAGATCATGTCACTGTACTCCAACCTGGGCAACAGAGCGAGACTATGTCTCAAAAAAAAAAAGAAAGAAAGAAAGAAAATTATATGAAGATTTTTTTTTTTAATGATGTTACAGACCCATACAATGGCATGGAGAGATTTTCTTTCAAATTAAAACAGAAGATAACAAGACAGAACGTATGATATGATCATATTTTTTTAAAAGGCATAGAAAAGAAAGAGAAGGCACAGGACTGTCATTGTCTTTGCTGGATGATCGTATATGTATTTTTATTGCTTTGTTTGTCTCTATTTCCTGTTTTTTCTGTAACTGGTATAGGACAAATTTTTTTTTTAAAGGATAGCCTCCAGAAAAGAACTGAATTTTACTAGCTAGGCTAAAAAATCGCCCAGACCTCACTTTTCACATTTTGAGAAATCCCTATTTCATGAGTAATGCTACATCTCATTTTGTTTATGTACATTCCTTTGGGGAGGGATTCTGTGGTTTCGATGTGTGTCTTCTACTTAATAACAGAAAGCGTAAAACAGGAGACGATCTATTTGCATAGGTACCTTTCTGAGGAGGCTGAGGAGCAGGTTGTTGGTGTAATATTGGAATCCCTCCCCACAAAATACTAACAGATATAATGGGGAAAATGATGACTTCACAGTGAGCAACAGGGCAGATAGCACCCTGCCTCCATGCAGAAGGGCGGCATCACCACATCTTGTATGACAGGTGGACGTGCCCTTGCCCCTGGAGTGATCCATTGAGAAAAACATAGCATTATGGCCCAGGCAGTCCCACCAAGAGCCTGTGCCCGAGTCCAGCAATGAGAGCGCTGTGACAGACCATGGGAGGGTCAGCCGCAGGAGAGGCCTGGGTCTCCTTTCGGACGGCCAAAGACATGAGAGCAGGGATGCTGAGCAACTGCTCCAGACAGAAGGACACTAGTGAGGCAGCACAAGTAACTCCAAAGTGTACACCCGGACAAGATCTCAGACCAGAGGAGAAAGGCGTGTCTAACAACGGGGTGGTCGGGGGGAGGGAATCTGGATGGAGTCAATGAACTGGACGGTATGGTAATCAACACTGACTTCCCGACTGGGGGGCGTCACGGAGGTTATTTACACAAGTTCCTTTAGTGAGGGAGAGCAGAACACACCAAAGTCTTTATACATCACGGTCCCCCTTTCCTCCCAAATACAAAGCAGGGAGGGAGACGGCCCAATGACTACGACGCTAACCACTGAGGAATCTGGGTGAAAAATATGCACACGTGCTCTGCACATTCTTCCAGCTTTTCTGTAGGATAAAACCCATTAAAAACTGTGGGTGATTTTTTTTTTTTAAGTTCAAATACAACAAACCTCACAGACATGGCTTTTAGGAGCAGAATCTGAGGATGGAGCAAACTCTCCAGTGAAAATGGAAAATCCCCAGGGAGACTGGCTGCCAAGCAGAAAGGAGGGGCAGCATTCAAGATGGGAGGAAGAAGAGGGGAGAGGGAGAGGGGATTGGGGGAGAGGAGGGGAAAAGGAAGGAGAAAGAGAAAAGAATAAAAAGCTAAAACCAAATATCCATACTCAGGCCAAATTTATAGCAACAAACTCTCTAGAACACTTCAAACAGTGTCACAACAATAAATAAAAGACTCCAAGCTTTGAAATTGCTGCCATTAACCTCCTATGTTACCATCAACTGAATCCAACTAGGGGCAAAGCACCACTCTCCACCTCAGACACCTAATCCCCACAGCCCCAGTTAGGTAGACGACACTGCTGCCATTTCAGAGATGGGACACCAGGACTTAGCGAGACTAGACAATCTGCTTGGTGTTAAACAGATTCCAGGGCCAAGGTTCAAATTCAGCTTCCTCTGACTCCGTACTCCTCTATCATGCTGCTATTCTAACTTTGCATGTTTTACTTCTTAGAACATGTTCAAATGGGAGGACTGCTTGAGCCCAGGAGTTCAGGATTAGCCTGGGCAACATGGCGAGGCCCCGTTTCTACAAAAATATTTTAAAATCAGCCAAGTGTGGTGGTGCATGTGCGCACCTGTGGTCCCAGCTACTAGAAAGGCTGAGGCAGGAGGATCACCTGAGCCCAGGAGGTCGAGG
>NW_016107370.1:2033603-2038651 GCF_001604975.1 Cebus imitator | reverse complement strand
ATAAATATTTGCTTGCTGAGCAAAAGGTTGTGGCAAGAGCATAAATAATAGGTAACATTTTTGGCTAAAGCCTTTACCTGGAAAGAACAGAAAGGTTTGGGTGAGCTAGGAACTGTATTTCATAAAGCATCAAATTTGGCATAGCTGCATCATTTTTCGGATCTTGGTAAATGTTACTCAACAGAACGACTACTACCTCGCCTCGAAATGGCTAACAAAGCAGTGGAGTAAACATCGAAAGTCGGGATGACTTACTTTGGTTCTCCTATCTTGATGCCAGGATGCTGTGTGTAGGCGTGGGAATGTGTGCTTGGGGCAGACTTAAACGCCATTGGACAAATAGGACACTTGTAGAAGACTTCACAGTGAGAACCTTGAATGTGAGACTTCAGAGCAGCCACATCAGAGTACACAACATTGCAATGTACACATCTGTTAGAAAAATAAACACACGGTCATTAGCACAAGACCATAACACACGTGTAACTGTGCAAAAACTGGGTGAGATGAACATACTTTCATGGCCCTTTTAGGGTTTTTAATGGCCCTCTGGAAGTATATTTTAGGTTTTTTTCCTATTACGAATCAACTTATTTCTATATGTTTTTTTTGTGGAGTTTTTTTTTGGTTTTTCTTTTTCATTTGAGACAAGGTCTCACTCTGTCGCCCGGGGTGGAGTGCGGTGGCGTCATCTATGCTCACTGCAGCCTCCGCCTTCCAGGTTCAAACAACTCTTGTGCCTCAGCCTCCCAAGCAGCTGGGACTACAGGCGTGCACCACCATGTCCAGCTAATTTTTGTATTTTTAGTAGAGATGGGGTTTCACCGTGTTGGCCAGGCTGTTCTCAAACTCCTAGCCTCAAGTGATTCGCCCGCCTCGGCTTCCCAAAATGCTGGGATTATAGGCGTGAGCCAACACGCCCAGCCTGGTTTTATATGTTTAAGAGAAAAGATCATGTAGAGGAAAAAAAAACTCAACTGGTCTATTATTGGAGCAATGTTGACGTTTTTAAGAATGGATGTCCATTGAGCAATGGGGTCTCATTAAAAAAAAAAAAAAAAAAAGAATGGATGTTGAGTCTCTAGAACACTATTTTTGGAAGGCCTCCACATGCTGGATTCTGGCACAGGGCCCTGAGTTTGCTACCCATCCCCAGGACCCAAATGGCATTTCTAATGGAAGAAGTCTTCAGTGTCTAAACCTATATGCCATGAACAGAGGGGCAGAGAGGAACAAAGAGGTTCTGGCTCCAAGGCCTCGACCCGCTGCTTCTTGCTACGCAAGGATGTGATCAGTGTATGCGGGGCTCATGGTGGTCCACAGGAAAGAGAAGGTCAACCACCGAGGTGCTTGTCTTTTAGAAAATAAATTTAAGTGAGGCTGGCCGCGGTGGCTCATGCCTGTAATCCCAGCACTTTGGGAGGCCGAGGCAGGCAGATCACGAGGTCAGTTGCTCGAGACCAGCCTGACCAACATGGTGAAACCCCATCTCTACTAAAAATACAAAAATTAGTTGCGCCTGTAATCCCAACTACTCGGGAGGCTGAGACAGGAGAATCGCTTGAACCCAGGAGACCGAGGTTACAGTGAGCTGAGATTGCGCCACTGCACTCTAGCCTGGGCGACAGAGCAAGACTCCATCTCAAAAAAAAAAAAAAGAAAGAAAGAAAAAAGAAAATAAATTTAAGTACACTTGCATTTGTTTAAGAAATAGCATAAATTATAAACCTCTGAAAATTCAGCATCTCTAAAAAAAATTGTCTCTCTAGCTAACTTCCTTACTTTTTGAATTTCGAATCATCTGACAACTAGCTCCTTCCTTGCTCAAATCTAATGCAACAAAAACAAACTTTAAAACATCCCTCCATACAGTGGAGAGATGTATCTTACACAAAGACTCTGGGCAACATTTATAACACCTCCACTTGATGGCCAAATCTTCCTTGTTCACACCTGAAAACTATTTAAGAGTGGTCTCTCTGCAGGTACACACAAGTCTCCAGAAATATACCTCTACTACAACTGAACATATGTGCTCCCAGATGTGAGCTACCCAGGGAAGGAAGACTGCAGACAGGGCCTGGTTTCCAGGGGTGAGTGCCCAAGACTTCTATGACAGTCTCAGATGCTTCTATTCTTAGAACCTCCCTTCTGAATCATGGAGATGCTTCCAAAGTCACACAGGAGTGTCATGTTCTGGATTGCATGCCTTCCGCTTCGGCTTTGCAAGCATCCTCTTAAAAATCATAACTAATGCATTAGCATTTCCAATGACTTAAGGCATTAAGTTCAGCAACAGGCATGTGGAAACACTACATAACAACAGGAGGATAACAGGAAAGCCTCTCTAGCCACTCTACTTGAACTGGCACTTCAAGCAACAGAGCCACCTAAGCATACTGAAACTATTTTGGGTTAACTTAATGGGTTGTCTTGAACAGGTTAATGCTCCTCTCTGGGCCAGTTACTCATTTGTAAAATAAGAAGAGTTAAAATAGATCATTTTTAGTCCTTCCCAAACTAAAGTTTTGAAGCCGAAAACTCCCATGAAAGAGGAAGATTATGTAAAATAAAAGATGAGTTATTAACGAAACTGAAGGACCCACCATACCATAAACTATAAACAGAAGATTTTCCCAAGAAGGACAGAAAGATGGTGTTCAGAGGGCAAAAGACCCGGGAAGGACAAAAAGGAATAAAGAGAAAAGCAGTAATTACCTAAAGTCACTTGGAGTGAGAGGAAGGTTTAATGTACAGCAAATAAAAAGGAAGTATCTAAAATAAAGATGGAATTTTTTGAAGCAAGAGGAAGTAGCTATGACTCAATCCAGAGAACACCACGGAGGCCAAGGGAAAAACCCTCCTAATGTAAGAAATGAAAGCAGGGTATTTTAAAAAGTCATGAAACATCTGCCTACAAGAGAAAGAAGAGTTTCAGGGGGCAACAGAGGCCAATGGGAAATGTAAATAAGACAGACAAAGAAAGGCAGACTTCAAAGGGTTAGTGCAGTGTCTTAATGCTATGAAAAATCCTGTCTACTGAGAAATATATAATATCCTGAAGTCCTGTTCTGGGTAACAATAAAGTTTCTTATTTTTTTAATTTAAAAAAATGTTTACAGTATAAAATCCTATAACCATTCCCCTTTCTAGATACAGAGTCCAATGTATCAAAAGGCAAGAAAATTCAGAAAAAATAATTGATTTTTATCGATATTTAACTTTTACCAAGTTAACCAGGAGCCAGGGGTGACCCATCAATATTTGGGAGATGTAGTATGAGCAAGAAGAGAGACAGCAAGGCACACTGCACCAAGACAAGACAAAGTAAGGCGGGAGCCACGCTGCCACATTAGACGCCTCTGGCTGAAGAGAAGACAAACTGAAAATGAGTAACCATGGAAGGAAAGGGAGCACAAAACACGACAAGGCCACAGGGCTACTAAGCCCCAGTGAAACATGAGCCTGGACCATTATTTGAAGCAGCAGAGGAAAAAAAATTGAGTGTAAAAATGTTCCTCTCACCGACCCTGGTGGCTCACGCCTGTAATCCCAGCACTTTGGGAGGCCAAGGCGGGTGGATCATGAGGTCAGGAGTTAGAGACATGCCTGGCCAACATGGTAAAAACCCCGTCTCTACTAAAAATACAAAAAAATAGCTGGGTGTAGTGGCAGGCACGTGTAATCCCAGCTACTCAGGAGGCAAGAGAATCACTTAAACCCAGGAGGCGGAGGTTGCAGTGAGCCGAGATCACGCCACTGCACTCCAGCCTGGGTGACAGAAACTCCATCTCAAAAAAAAAAAAAAAAAGAATCCCATAATTTAAAAAAAAAAAAAATGTTCCTCTCTTTTAATGGAGCAGTCAGCATGAACTAACTTCACAATACATCGTTTTTTTACCAGCCCCACATAGCCTCAAGTCCAGGGAGAAAAAAATCTATACTTAACACAAAATTTTTGGTAAAAAATTGAAATTTGCAATCCAAAGTACCAAATTTGAACAACTCTGTGAGTAGGGCAAAAGAGCAGAAGAGCAAGGAGGGTCTCTTCCCAAGTGAGCTCTTTACTTTCAGCCTGTATGTGGAGCTTCTACTTTAATTTAGGAAAGATATCAGCAATAGCTAAAATTGCAGAAGTCATACTTCCTTTAATCATACCAAGCTAAGTTTACTTTCGTTATATTAGAAAAACTAAAACTTTGTGAAAAATTTGACATCAGTGCAAAGACTAGCACTTGGGAAGTGGCTGCAGAGCCTCTATTATGAAATACAGAATCCATTAATAATAGTTTCAAAGTGTGATGGCAAGAACAAAGTATTATTCTGCATGGACTTTGCAGATCTAGGGCACCTGTGATTATTCTGTTTTACTCACGAACATCCCAGTGGAGCTAGAGGCAGGCAATGCACCAATTTTACAGACAGATGCACCACAGCACAGAGAGAATATGTGAATTACCACATAATTAGTTACTGGCAGAAGTGGTACAAAAATACTGGTTTCTTGATTTCTAAGCCAAAGGTTTCCACCAGGCTAGATCTCAATTCATAAAACATTTGTGTATTACAGGTTTGAAGGCATGAGATAAAATGTGAAGTCTCATAGCTTAGTGTTATTAATGGGAAAATGGGCAGAACTACCCAGGAATTGATGATACCATAACCTAAACTTAAATAAAACCAACAAATCATGCCAACTGGACTTCATTTTTATTAAATATAACTTATGGCAGGTAAAAAAAAAAAAAAAATCACTGCATATTAACAATCTAACAAAGTTTCCAGGTAAGCAAACACTTTATGTTAAGATAAACATATAATAACAGTAATACCTCTATTAACAAAGACACTGTGTATCAATGACATTTTTCTTGGGATAAGCTTCTTGATGAAAATATAAAAGGCACAGGAAGGTCATAAGATGGAGAAAAAAGTTCAAGTGTATAATCATTCGACACTAGCTAACATGAGATTTGCCAGATGTTGTACAAGGCACATCTGAGAATCGTGGGGGTCAGTGAAAGGGGCCACAGTGGAGATATGCAGAG
>NW_016107370.1:2027369-2033253 GCF_001604975.1 Cebus imitator | reverse complement strand
AGGGGAGGAGGGAGGAGGGGGGAGGGGGAAGAGAAAGAGGGGAGGAGGAAGTGGGGAGAGGGGAGGAGGAGGAAATGGGAGGAGGAGGAGTGGGGAGGAAGAGGAGGTTATTTGGAGTGCAAGGCTGGGACATACATCCCATCCTTCAATGTGGACAAAATAAAAGACCATTGCAGTATTTCTGTTTTCATTATAAAAGAGGAAATACTAAGAGGTGCAGAACGTATGGTTTTCTTGCAGGGGTTAAAATGCAAAAAATATGATAACAAAAGTCTGCTAAATAGGGTACAGAAACCAAAAAAGCTGACAGTCAGTCAAAGCCACACCTGAACACGTGCAAGACTGTGCCTAAAAGGACGGGCTCCATGACCCTTTGCTTTGTGTGGACCAGCAGGGCCAATATTACATTAAGAGGATTCAAACAGATGGACTCTACAAATGAGCTAGGTTCCCAGAGGATCTGTTAATCGAGGTATCACTGTATGACCCAGAAAACTGTCTGTGCAGACCACTCAAAATGCTGTGCGGTTGTAAGTGAACGATATACTGACCGAAAACCAACTCTCCTGGTGTAGTGCAGACAGTTCTTGGTGACGTGGGTCTGGAAGTGCACCGACCTGCAGATGGCCCCGCACTCAGGGCAGGTGTAGGGAGATTTGTGCTGATGGATTCTCTGGTGTGATGCATAACTGCACTGGTTAGGAAGCAGCATCTGGCAGATAGTGCAAGTCTTCTAAACAAACCAAAGGGGGAAACAGGGTTGGTCCTACTAAGTACGTTCTAATATGCAAGAACCTTGGTTAAACCTCAAGATAATTATACATCCTTCATTTCAAACGCTACAGTAATTGAAGCTAAGCCCAAGGGAAAGGCCAACTTGAAAGTTACATGTCCAGCGTAAAATTCTTTATCCTGTAAAATCACAGCATGTGCTATGTCGTCAGGCTGTTCTCAAAGTATAAGCTAAAAACATCAGTTTTAGCAGAGTTCCGATTCTGTTACTTCCGCATTTTGCTTAGGGCAAAGAAGAGGTATTCTTACAGATTTATGTCAGCAAATCAACTCTAATATATCGGAACAAGTGTACAGGTATATGTATCCTGACAGCGGTCACGGGCCTCACAATTCATAAAAAGCATTCTCCAAAATAATAAAAATTCATTAGAAGCGAACCCAATTTTTTCCCCACCAGTTATTTGACATCTGAAATACAGGAAGGCAAAAGCATGGCTACAGTAATTATTTGTTCTTTTTGCACCTAAATTGGCCTTTAAATGATCTGGCCATATTATAATTTATAATTAAAACCAAGGAACTCAAGCTCAAGTACATAAATTTCGACATTAAATTAAAATTTTATACAGCTTAAAATCTGATCAGTAAAAAATTAAATTAAGGGTAAAATCTGCTTTGGAAAAGGCTCTATATCATTAACTACCCAGGAAAATCCAAAACACTATTCTTCATCCCCTTAGAAATAGGCACTAAACATGGTATATTTTTAAAAACACAAAACCAAAAAAATTTAAAGTAAACATAAACCGAGGAATTATTACTTCTGCCCTAAAAATAAACCTCACATAGCATATGACATAAACTGTGTTTAAATATTTTCAGACATTTCGTGCAAACACAAATTATCTACCATCTTCTAAAATGTACAATTTGTATTAAAGCCAAAGAAAGCCTCAAAATATAGATTCTTGCTAAGATTTAAAGCACTTGTTTATACTGACAACAGTTAAGAAAAACTTCCGAGTGACTTAGACTAAGAAAAATAGGAAACTCACTTGAAAATTCTTTCTTGATTTTCTCCTGAAAGGACTAAAATACAAATTTCATCCCATAAAATGTTTATTATAATCACAAAATAAGAGCATAACAGGCAGCTTTGATGAAGTTAGCATTCTTAAAAATAGCATTCCTTTTCTCATAACACACATTTCAAAGGTTACAACAAGCCGCAGCAAGGAAAACCAATCAACAGATTCATTAATTACAGCTCCTGTTATCTACGTGACCACAGGTAATCCTGTGTTTCTGCGAACTAAAGTCTTCTGTCTACCCTCACACAGGCCCAGGCAGGGAATTCTGATGTCTGAACTTCCAAAGCCATCTGAAAATGTCTTGCACTTACTTGGGAATAAAGTTAGCATTTGCTATACTAAGTCAAAAAACGTTATAAACATATATATACACACATATATATATATATAAAATACACACACATATTTATACACACACACACATACATGCATGTGTATGTATATATATTATATAAATATATATATATATATATATAGACTGGTCCCATTTTACCATGAGTCAAATGGTAAGCTAGGTATTTTAAATACATGAAGTAAATTTAAGTAAATCACCTCATTTAATTCTCATAACCTATGAAGCCGATAACATCTCCATTTTACAGATAAGGAAATGAGGCTCAGTAAAGCTAAGAAACTTGACCAAGGCCCCATACCTATTAAGTGGAGGAACCAGGATTTGAACCAGGGTCTAGAAGTGGGGTGGGGATATAATGAATGAACAAACAAAAAAACACACAGGGAAGATCATTAGCAAATATACCTGAATGCCCCTCCCCTGCTGCTTCTTTTTTATCTAAAGTATGTGATTATACGGCTTTTAGAATGGCAGAAAATGGAAAGAAAATCTAAAAAGCAGACAGTGTTACCTGAAAAAAAAATTCACATTATCTTTCATCAAAACATACTACAAATGGTTATCCTTCACAATCCATGTAAGATGCACAATGAATTACTTAAATTCACTGGAAAGTATCATCATCATGTGTCTTCACCCCAGCCGTAAGACTCTGGCCTCATTCATTCCCATCGGCCGAGGCTCCTCACCCACTTTAGACACAGAAGTACAAGGAGAAAGAGGGAGTCACAGGGACCACAGCCTCAAATCAACCTGCTTTCATATTTTGCAGTTCCTGAAATGGGAGAAAGTGGTCGCTGGGGAATGGCGCTGGACACTAGAGACTTAGCCTTTAGCTTCTGTAGATGAATGCATAGCCACATACAGACACTCAGCTATCTATCTTTATTTACCTGCCTCCTCTACTCATTGACTCCACTCTGTTTGGGTTTTGTTCGTTTTTCCTGTTGTTATTGCTGTTGTTTTGAGACAGGCTCTCACTTTGTTGCCCAGGCTGGAGTACAGTGGTGTTATCACAGCTCACTGCAGCCTCCACTCCTGGCCTCAAGCGATCCTCACACCTCAGCCTCCCCAGTAGCTGAGACCACAGGCACATGCCACCATACTCAGCCAATTTTTTGTTTGTTTGTTTGTTTGTTTGTTTGTTTGTTTTTGTACAGACAAGGTCTCACTATATTCCCAAGGCTGGCCTCAAGCAATCCTCCTGCCTTGGCCTTTCAAAGTGCTGGGACTACAGGTGTGAGCCACTGTGCCGGCTCCATTCTGTTTTGAGAAAAAAAACATGCCATTTTGGTTGGAGACATACTCCTCCTCGATGCTTGCATGGTATCAATAGTTTTAAACTCAAATGACATCATTTGCTGAATTGTACTCCCTCAAGTTGTATCCACTGTTCCTGTTATAGAACACTTGACAACCCTGCTTCCGGAGATAGTGCTGATGCATTTTCACAGCACAAAGGACTATCTTCCACTAGTTTTTCTGCAATGCTTTGAATTCATGAAACAATAAACATCCTTTGGGTTGGGGGATGTAACTGAGCATGAGGGCAGACAAGGATTTCTTTATGGCCTATAATGACTGGCTTTCCCTACGTTTTTTAATCAAATAAATTAAAATATATCTTAAAATTCTAACTCTCTACTACATAAGCTGAGGCTGCTTAGTAGAGAATAAAGTAGTTTAATGTGACGGTTACTGCCTTCTCAAGAGAAGAAAGTATAATAAAGCATACCTAAGTGGTTTCATGTGTCTGTTGACATTTTACCTGTGTCATCTAAAAATGGACAAACTTTTTCAGTACTTGGGTAATAAACAGTTAATTTCTATTCTAGGGCAGCCTTATTTGCTTGGTTGAACTGTTACTTTTTAAAGTAGGCATTACTTTTCAATAGCCAGGTAATATTAGAAAGCTACAGGAAAATAAAGCTGAAAAGTACCCACGTTCCATGTTCTCAATTACAACCGACCCTCTATATCCAGGGGTTCTGCATCTATGTATTCAACCACAGATCAAAAATATTTGGGAAAAAAAATAAAAATAACAATACAACAATAAAAAATACACATGTAAAAAATAAAGTATAACAACTATTTATATAGTATTCACACTATTAGATATTATAAGCAATCTTGAGATGATTTAAAGTATACGGGCAGATGTGTTTAGGTTATATGCAAATACTATGCCATTTTATAACAGAGGCTTGAGCATTTTCAGATGTTGGTATCCAAAGGGTGTCCTAGAGCCAACACCCGAGGACACTAAGGGATGACTGTACTTTGTGTTTGTTTGTTTTTCTAAGAGACGAACTGTCGCTCTGTTGCACAGGCTGGAATGCAGTGGAATGATATCGGCTCACTGCAACCTCCACCTCCCAGGTTCAAGCAATTCTCCTGCCTCAGTCCCCTGAGTAGCTGGGACTACAGGCGCACGCCACCACACCTAGTTATTTTTTGTATTTTAGTAGAGACAGGGTTTCACCATGTTGCCTAGGCTGGTCTTGAACTCCTGAGCTCAGGCAATCCACCCCCCTCAGCCTCCAAAGTGTTAGGATTACAGGCGTGAGCCACTGCGCCCAGGTGACCTTACACTTATTGAGCCTTTTCTATCCAGTCCCGGCACTGAAATCGATCGCTGGCATGCAAATGCAGGCTACAGGGAAGGGGGAACCAGGTACATTCCAGCCTGTTAAGGAATCAGAGAGTGTTCAAGCTTGACATCCTCTTTCTATGGATGAGGAATTAGCTGAATAATAAGAAAAATAATTCTACGTGTTTTTCCTCTTATTTTAGGCAGAAAAGTAGCCTGAGAGAGGTACGTGAGAAAGAGTGAGAGAGGCTACCGAAATGTAAGTATGGCCGTATATTTATGCTTAAATTTCAAACAGACCAAAAGCCTATATCACCGTGAAACACTGGAGCATAAGGCAGAAACAAGGCCAGCTTAACAGTCAGCCCAGATGCTACTAAGTAAATTACTCTCACCTCATTAAAAGCAGTTTCAGAATCTTCTGTCTAAAGTATAATTATCCAAAAATAATAAAGTATACCAGTTTGTTTTGTGGCTTTCACTTCTGTCCAATTTCACACTGAGAACACAAAGAAAGCATTTCATTCCAGATCTCAATTAAGTAGAAGTAATAGCAAGCAAATACAGCAGAACTGGCTCTATATGCGTTTTGCTCAGAGCTAGCTGGTTGTGCTGGTTTTGTCCTCCAATCGTTCTGCTACACAAAAAATCCCTAAGAAGAGTTGACAGTCAAATGAACAAATTCACAGAAGGCTATATGGTCAACACATACTTAGATGCTTATTACTGAAGAATATGGGTAAATTAAAGGTTGATAACATTAAAATATAAACTAGAACAGGACTACTCTTGACCAAAATGTAAATTAAACACTTAGAAGGGCAGGACCAAAAACCAAGGGTCACGAGTCTTCAGCTAACAATGGTATTTTGGGAGATGGAGGGGAGGAATTCAGCTGAGCTCCCTGGTTTCCAGAGGAAGCTGCCTGAGCAGAGAGGATCTAGAAATGACAAGGAGCAGAGGCTGCTCATGAGAATCTAATAGTCAGTGTGCTGTATTAATGATGCCCAGAAAGTTCCTGAAACTAAAGTGAACCAGCAATCCCCAAAAACGAGGACCACTGCAAATACCACCTTTATCCACACTCTTCTTTTTTTTTTTTTTTTTTAT
>NW_016107370.1:2019822-2027308 GCF_001604975.1 Cebus imitator | reverse complement strand
TGATCTCGGCTCACCACAACCTCCGCCTCCTGGGTTCAGGCAATTCTCCTGCCTCAGCCTCCTGAGTAGCTGGGATTACAGGCACGCGCCACCATGCCCAGCTGATTTTTTGTAGTTTTAGTAGAGACGGGGTTTCCCCATGTTGACCAGGATGGTCTCGATCTCTTGACCTCGTGATCCACCCGCCTCGGCTTCCCAAAGTGCTGGGATTACAGGCGTAAGCCACCGCGCCCGGCCTATCCACACTCTTGAAGGTGACTTCGGCAACCCCAAGAATCCATCCCTATGTGTTTCCTAGGGTCCCTGTGACTGTGAGAGCCTGTGCTTCCACATCTTAGAGAGCCAGCATGACCAAGCGGAAAGAATGAACCAGCAATACAGAAACTCTGCCTTGAGTCCCAGCTCTGCCACCAATTGGGCGTTTGTTTTTTCAATTGTAAAGTAAAAGGGCTGGCCAAAAGACCTACAGTATTCTGCGATTCTACAGCTGATATAAATTCTACAAGAAGAAAACAGATTTTTAAAACTAAGATGTTAAGGAAAGCATTTCTAGTCTATAGTTGGTTAAATTTAGACATTGTTTCACGAGAAGGTGAAGCAATGACATCCCAACACATCAAAATATCAATTATTAAAACAACACTCCTCAGCTCTTAAATACTTCATGGAGAAGAGAGAAGCTCCCTCCGGTCTCTGGCCCACTTCCTTTTCTCAACGTGCCCCAAAGCAGGGATTATTAAGCAGAGAGATCAGAATACAAACCCCCAAGCGGAGCAGATTTACTAGCTAAAAAGTCCACTGCTCAGAACTCTGTTTTTATTGTACTGTTTGATGCCGTGCTCCCTGGAAGCTAGTGATCCCCGATAGGTCCTTAGCCCTCCGCCTCCTCCAAGGGGTAAGCAGATGCACGCAGGCAGTCCAACCTCAGCCTAGCAGGCTTTTTGGTTCCTGGCCCAGATCATCTACCAGAGTGTGATCAAATCTTAAGACAGCTTTGGGAATGCATGGCAAAGACAGCCTCGAGCTAAAACCATATATTCCAAAGCAGCTCTTACCAGAGACCTGCTCTTGGGGGTCACTGAGCATAGGCCAGTTCATAAGGAAGTGGTGCGCTTGAGTCTCTCTTGGCAATTGTTACTTCTGCATAGATTGTCTACAGAACACTCGGAGGAGGAGCAGCAATTGGCAAAGAGAATTCACTAAATGTCACCCAAACCTTCCTTTATTCCATGGCATACTGGCAGTCTCAGAAGGCTTAAGGCATGTGTAACAGGAGATGGTGAGAGGCATGGGATGGACAGCCCCAGCTGGTGCTCACAGGCAGACAGACCCTTTGCTGGGTGCAGAGAAGCACCCTGGGGAAACTGAGAAAGGCTCTGTTCAAAACATAAACAGAGGTCAAAATACAAAATGATACCAAGGGAAAAATAAAACATAAAATGAAAGATTAAAAAAGAGGGGATAGTGACTGAGCTAAATCAAGAAAAGTATATTCTTTTTTTTTTTTTTTTTTTTTTTTTGAGACGGAGTTTCGCTCTTGTTACCCAGGCTGGAGTGCAATGGCGCGATCTCGGCTCACCGCAACCTCCGTCTCCCGGGTTCAGGCAATTCTCCTGCCTCAGCCTCCTGAGTAGCTGGGATTACAGGCACGTGCCACCATGCACAGCTAATTTTTTGTATTTTTAGTAGAGACGGGGGTTTCACCATGTTGACCAGGATGGTCGCGATCTCTTGACCTCGTGATCCACCCGCCTCGGCCTCCCAAAGTGCTGGGATTACAGGCTTGAGCCACCGCGCCCGGCCCAAGAAAAGTATATTCTTAAGAGAAAGGCTGAGGTCTTAAAACAGGCTCAGCTCACCAGATGTGAAAGGAAAAAGAAGCAATTCTCACTCCTAACTGCTTTTAAAGATGGGGCTAAGAAGGAAATTTACACTGGGCGGAGGAAATGTCTTTGATTCAGAGAAAACGAAATCCCAGGAAGTCAAATGGAAAGTCATCCTCCCAGGAAGCCTAATTGCAAAAACAACTGAGAATTGGGTCTGAAGTCTCAGGCAGGGTGCAACAATGCAATTACAGAATCTCTCCTTCAAGACAGGGCAGCTACATTAGGATCTTAAAAAAAAAAAAACGGAGTAAAACATCCACTTTCAGGAAAAGTAACTTTCCCTATTCTTCCCATTAAGTGTAACTCAAAGCCCTGAACATGATATATAAAACAAACATAAAAGAACTCTGAAAGGTGGCGTGAAAGATTAGCTAGGGACCTCAAGACCTTACAAATGACAGAGTAGTCAATTCCCAAAGGGTTTCTCTTTGCCTCATATATCCCAGATTTGGAGCTGAAGAAGCTAGCAACCCAAAATGCCAATGGGTAGAGACCAAAAAAACTCCCCAAGAAAAGCCTGTGCTCTGTAGCCAACAACTAAGAAAGGCGTGCTTAGGAAAACAGAAAACTTTGAGACAATGCCTGCTCTACTCCAGCGAAATCCCACAGAAAACGCTGGGGACCCACCCCAGCCTGTGCCAAGTCAAGCCAATACTTCCACCCTCTTGAGACGGTAATGAGCTGTCTGTCCCAACGCCCCTACCAGATGGTGGGTGTCAGAGAAGGCCAGTAGCGAAGGGGAACTTTCATGTCTGCCAAATGATAACGCTTCCCCAACGCCAGCCCAGCAGGTATTTCTTTTAAACTCTAAAAAAGAAATCTCCAAACCCAGGTGGTTTTATTGGAGAATTCTACCAAAGAATTCTACCAAACAAAGAAAAACTAACACCAATTATACATACTCTTTCAGAAAAATTGAAAAGGAGGGAACACTTCTCAATTCTTTAAAAAGCAAGTATCAACCTATCTCGAATTGGACAAGAACACAACAAAAAAGGAAACGTACATGCAAATAGATGCAAAACTCCTTAACAAAATAGCAGCAATTATAATTCAAATTATATATTAAAAAAATACGTAGCTTGACCAAGTGGAATTCTTTCCAGAAATGCAAGGCTATTTTGATATCTGAAAAATCAATATAATCTACCCAAAAAAAGAACCCTGAAACCAATAACTGACTTCAACAGAGTCAAAGGATACACAGTAAATATATAAAAATTATTTGTCTCTCTATATATTAGCCATGAATATGTACTCACCAAAAAATATAATACCACTTTGTTTAAAAAAAGAAATCTAACAAAACATGCACAGGACTTAAATGATGAAAACTACAAAACAGGCTGGGCATGGTGGCTCATGCCTGTAATCCCAGCACTTTGAAAGGCCAAGGTGGGTGGATCACCTGAGGTCGGGAGTTCAAGACCAGCCTGACCAACATGGAGAAACCCCGACTCTACTAAAAATACAAAATTAGCCAGGCATAGTGGCGCATGTCTGTAATCCCAGCTACTCAGGAGGCTGAGGCAGGAGAACTGCTTGAACCTAGGAGGTGGAGATCTCCGTGAGCTGAGACGGAACCATTGCACTCCAGCGTAGGCAACAAGAGTGAAACTCCGTCTCAAAAACAAAACAAAACAAAACAAAAAAAACAACACACAAGAAAACTACAAAACAAAGCATCAAAGATATAAATAAATGAAGAATCTGTGCTCATTTCATGGACCAAAAGTCTCAATACAGTAAAGATGTCAATTCTCCCCTAAACTGATATGTAAGTTTAATGCAATTCCTATCAAAATTCCAGCAAGATGTTTTATATAAATTGACAACATTATTCTAAAATTTATACGAAAAAGCAAAAGAACTGGATGAGTGAAAACAATTTTGGGAAAGAAAAATAAATTGGAGGCATCTGTCTACCAGATTCGAAGACTATCTAATTACAGTATTCAGACTGTAGATACTGGTAGAGGGTCAGACACACAGAACAATGGAACAGAATGTAGAACCCAGAAACAGCCCCACACAAATGCCTGACCGATACTTGACAAAGGGGCAAAAGCAATTCATCGGAGGAAGAGAGCATCTTCAACAAATGGTGCTAGAGGAAGTGGATGTGTGTGTGGGGAAAAAATAACCCTCCACCTAAAATCTCACACCTGACACAAACATTAACTCAAAACGAGTCACAGACTTAATTTGTATATCACAGAATTATAAAACGTTTACAAAAAAAAAACACAGGAGAAAGTCTTTAGGATCTAGAGCTATGCCTTAAGCAGGGGTCATAAAATGGAAAACTGACATACTTAACTTCATGAAAATTACAAACTTTTGCTCTGTCAAAGACCTGTTAAGAGGGTGAAAAGACAAGCTACAGACTGGGTGAAAACACTTGCAACCACACAGCCAACAAGACTGGTATCCAAGCTCTATCAAGAACTGGTGAACTCAGTGGATGGTTTGTCATAAAGCGAACAACCTAATTAGAGATGGGCAAAAGATAAGAACAGACATTTCACCAAAAAGGAAACACAGGTGGCAAATTAAACCCATTAAAAGGTATTCAACATCATTAGCCAGTAGAGAAACACAAACTGAAACCACAATAGAATAGTGCCACATACCTATCAAAATGGCTAAAATAAACAATGGTAACACTAGCGAATGCTGGCAAGAGAAGCCAGATCCCTCGTACGTTGCTTCTGGGAATACAAAATGGTACAGCCACTCTGAAAAATGCAAATACCACATAACCCAGAGTCTAAACATGCAAATACCATATAACCCAGCAATTATAATTTGCTGATAAATAGGCATTTATCCCAGAGAAATAAAAACTTACATCCACACAAAAACCTATACACAATGTTAATACTAGCTTTATCCATCAGAGCCCCCAACTGGATCCAATACAGATGTCTTTCAACAAGTGAATGGTTAAATGACCTATGCTACAACCATACAACGGAATCTACTCAGCAATAAAAAGGAATATGCTATTGGTAGACCCAACAACCAGGGAATTATTCTGAGTGAAAAAAAGCCAACCCTAAAGAGTTATATACTATATGATTCCATTTATATGACATTCCTGAAATGACAACATTATAGAAATGAAAAACAGCTTAGCGGTTTCCAGAGGTGAAGGAGTGGGTGCGTGTGGCTATTTATAAATGAGCAATGAGAGATCCCTGCAGTGCTGGGAAAGTTCTGTACCTTGACTGAGTCAATGTCCATACCCTAGTTGTGATACTGATCTACAGTTTTGTGAGATGTTCCCATTGTGGGGAACTGGATGAAGGGTATACAAGTTCTCTCCATATTATTTCTTACATGAATCTACAATTACCTCAAAAGAAAAAGGGAAGGAGGTCCTTCCTACCTTTTCTCCAGGCCTAGTAAACCGAGAGACTGAAAGGCACTGAGTGAAGAGTGATGGACCAGTCTAGCAAGGACCTGGGAGACCACACCCTTTACACTTCCTGAACCATGAATGGGGCAGCAGGGTCAGTTCAGGAATCCACTTCGGGTAACTAGACTAATTAGACACTAATATGCAGACCTATGGAACCCTGCCCCAGAGCTACAGGCATAGGGTTAAACTGAACTGGGTTCCTACCCCAGAAAGGGCAGGCCAGGGTGTGAGGCCCTGGAAAGCTGTTACAATGTGAGGTGGTATACTCTTCCAATTCACCCATAAGCTACCACGAATGTGGAGGTCAATGGGGAAATAGAAAGTGAAAGTGTTAAATATACGGAATGCTGGCCGGGCAGGGTGGCTCACACCGGTAATCCCAGCACTTTGGAAGGCCAAGGCAAGTGATCACTTGCGGTCAGGAGTTTGAGACCAGCCTGGCCAACATGGTGAAACTCTGTCTCTACTAATAATATAAAAATTAGCTGGCCATGTTGGCATGCGCCTATAATCCCAGCTGCTCTGGGGGCTGAGGCAGGAGAATCGCTTGAACTCGGGAGGCAGAGGCTACAGTGAGCCGAGATCATGCCACTGCATTCCAGCCTGGGCAACAGAGTGAGACTCCACCTCAAAAAAGAAAATCCATGGAATTAGCTGGACAACAGAGGAAAGGAGGGGCTCGGCACAGTCACTGGTACTTCAGGCGCCCCCGGGGCCATTTCTAGATTATTTGTAAGCTGTCACATGTGTTTTAAGTGCTACCTTCGGAAAGAAACCAAATGCCGTGGAAAGATTTTTCCCAATCGAGTTCAACAAGCTGTGAGCTGGCTGATAGTCATGTGACTGGCAAATGGAAAGATGAAACGAAGGCTATTTTCTCTTTTCTTTTCTCCCTGTCTTACTTCATCCCCCACCTCCCACTCCCACAGCCGCTGGACGCCACCTCAGGCAGGCGACAGTAACGGGCGAGAACCCCCCCGGCCACATGTGGAGGCTAGGATGGCAACAGCCACAGGCATGCTACTAGCCCATAGAACCAGGAAAGAGGCTCCAGGTTAGGTTAAACCATGAATGCTGAGGGTGCAGCAGCCACTCCTACTGAGGCAGAAGCCACACTCCCCGCCTGGGTCTGAGTGACACAGTCTGGCTGCGTCTGGGAAAATGGGAAGCTGCGGAGAGGCATTCAAGATCCAGTGAGAAGCAGGAGACGAGGAACAGGAGGAGAGCGTGCTGTGGGACCTTTCCACGCTGCTGACCATGCGGGGCTTGGCTATGCAGTGGGTTGAAGCTCACCACAAACAAATGCCCTTCTCTGGTGAGCGGAGCGACCTACATGGATGAGGGGATGACTGCAAATCGGAAACAGAACAGGAGGTGAGCGTTTTGCTTGTGTGTATCTGGCCTGAGAGTTAAATGTACATTTTGCCCTAATTCACTCTTTGGGATTCCGGGTGAAACAGGTGACCTGCGTATTTTACTCATCCCAGCAAGATACAAAAGTGACACCAAAGCAATCACACACACAAAATGTTAATCTCTCCTCCTAGGGATAGAGCTTCACCCATTTCACCCTAATTTGGCTGTTGAGCCTAAAAGGTTAATAAAGAACAAGCCGGGTGCGGTGTCTCATGCCTGTAATCCCAGCTCTCTGGGAGGCTGAGGTGGGCGGATCACCTGAGGTCAGGAGTTCAAGACCAGGCTGACCAATATGGTGAAAATTCCTGGACACTTGCACCCTCCCAAGCCTAAACCAGGAAGAAGTCAAAACCCTGAATAGACCAGTAACAAGGGCTGAAGTTGAGGCAGCAATTGAGAGCCTACCACCCAAAAAAAGCCCAGGTCCAGATGGGTTCACAGCTGAATTCTACCAGACATACAAAGAGGAGCTGATACTATTCCTTCTGAAATTATTCCAAACAATCCAAAAAGAGGGAATCCTTCCCAAATCATTTTATGAGACCAACATCATCCCGATACCAAAACCCAGCAGAGACTCAGCAAGAAAAGAAAACTTCAGGCCAATATCCATGATGAACACAGATGCAAAAATCTTCAATAAAATACTGGCAAACTGATTGCAACAGCACATCAAAAAGCTTATCCACCATGATCAAGTAGGCTTCATCCCGGGATGCAAGGCTGGTTCAACATATGCAAGTCTATAAACGTAATTCAC
>NW_016107370.1:2012140-2019732 GCF_001604975.1 Cebus imitator | reverse complement strand
TTCACCACATAAACAGAACCAAAGACAAAAACCACATGATTATCTCAATTGATGCAGAGAAGGCCTTTGACAAAATTCAACAGCGCTTTATGCTAAAAACCCTCAATAAGCTAGGTATTGATGCAACATATCTCAAAATAATAAAAGCTATTTATGATAAACCAACAGCCAATATCATACTGAATAGGCAAAAACTGGAAGCATTCACCTTGAAATGTGGCACCAGACAAGGATGCCCGCTCTCACCACTCCTATTCAATATAGTACTGGAAGTTCTAGCCAGAGCAATCAGGCAAGAAAAGGAATAAAGGGTATTCAAATAGGAAAGGAGGAAGTCAAATTGTCTCTATTTGCAGACGACATGATTGCATATCTAGAAGACCCCATCGTCTCAGCCCCAAACCTCCTGAAACTTATAAGCAAGTTCAGCAAAGTCTCAGGATACAAAATCAATGTGCAAAAATCACAAGCATTCCTATACACCAATAACAAACTTAAAGTGAGCCAAATCAGGAATGAACTGCTATTCACAATTGCTACAAAGAATAAAATACCTAGGAATACAACTAACAAGGAACGTAAAGGACCTCTTCAAGGAGAACTACAAGCCACTGCTCAACAAAATAAGAGAGGACACAAACAGATGGAGAAACATTCCATGTTCATGGTTAGGAAGAATCAGTATCGTGAAAATGGCCATACTGCCCACAGTAATTTACAGACTCAACACTATCCCCATTAAGCTACCAATGACCTTCTTCACAGAACTGGAAAAAAACACCTTAAACTTCATATGGAACCAAAAGAGAGCCTGCATAGCCAGTCAATTCTAAGCAAAAAGAACAAAGCGAGAGGCATCACACTACCAGACTTCAAACTATACACGGCTACAGTAATCAAAACAGCATGGTACTGGTACCAAAACAGAGATGTAGACCAGTGGAACAGAACAGAGGTCTCAGAGGCAATGCCAAACATCTACAACCATCCGATCTTTGACAAACCTGACAAAAACAAGCAATGGGGAAAGGAGTCCCTGTTTAATAAATGGTGTTGGGAAAACTGGCTAGCAGTGTGCAGAAAGCAGAAACTGGGCCCCTTCCTGACACCTTACACTAAAATTAACTCCACATGGATTAAAAACTTAAACATAAGACCTAACACCATTAAAAACCCTAGAAGAAAGCCTAGGCAAAATCATTCAGGACATAGGCATAGGCAAGGACTTCATTACCAAAACACCAAAAGCATTGGCAACAAAAGCCAAAATAGACAAATGGGACCTAACCAAACTCCACAGCTTCTGCACAGCAAAAGAAACAGTCATTAGAGTGAATCGGCAACCAACAGAATGGCAAAAAATTTTTGCAATCTACCCATCTGACAAAGGGCTGATATCCAGAATCCACAAAGAACTGAAACAGATTTACAAGAAAAAAACAAACAAGCCCATTCAAAAGTGGGCGAAGGATATGAACAGACACTTTAGAAAAGAAGACATACATGAGGCCAACAAACATATGAAAAAATGCTCATCATCACTGGTCATTAGAGAAACGCAAATCAAAACCACATTGAGATACCATCTCACGCCAGTTAGAATGGCGATCATTAAAAAAATCTGGAGACAACGGATGCTGGAGAGGATGTGGGGAAACAGGAACACTTTTACACTGTTGGTGGGAGTGTAAATTAGTTCAACCATTGTGGAAGTCAGTGTGGCCATTCCTCAAGGACCTAGAAACAGAAATTCCATTTGACCCAGCAATCCCATTACTGGGTATATATCCAAAGGATTATAAATCGTTCTACTATAAGGACACGTGCACACGAATGTTCATTGCAGCACTGTTTACAATAGCAAAGACCTGGAACCAACCCAAATGCCCATCGATGATAGACTGGATAGGGAAAATGTGGCACATATACACCCTGGAATACTATGCAGCCATCAAAAATGAGGAGTTCATGTCCTTTGTAGGGACATGGATGAACCTGGAAACCATCATTCTCAGCAAACTGACACAAGAACAGAAAATCAAACACCGCATGTCCTCACTCATAGATGGGTGTTGAACAATGAGAACACATGGACACAGGGAGGGGAGCATCACACACTGGGCTCTGTCGGGGGAAATAGGGGAGGGACAGTGAGGGGTGGGGAGTTGGGGAGAGATAGCATGGGGAGAAATGCCGGATATAGGTGATGGGGAGGAAGGCAGCAAACCACGCTGCCATGTGTGTACCTATGCAACAGTCTTGCATGTTCTTCACATGTACCCCAAAACCTAAAATGCAATTTAAAATAATAATAATAAGAAGAAGAAAGAAAGAAAGAAAGAGAGAGAGAGAGAAAGAAAAGAGAAAAGAAAAGAAAAGAAAGAAAGAGAAAGAAAGAAAGAGCCAGGCGCAGTGGCTCACACCTGTAATCCCAGCACTATGGGAGGCTGAGGTGGGTAGATCACCTGAGGTCAGGAGTTTAAGACCAGCCTGGCCAACATGGTAAAACCCCGTTTCTACTAACAATACCGAAAATTAGCTGGGCATGGTAGTGGGCGCCTGTAATCCCAGCTACTCAGGAGGCTAAGGCAGGAGAATCGCTTGAACCTGGGAGACAGAGGTTGCAGAAAGCAGAGGTTGCAGTGAGCCGAGATTGCGCCACTACACTCCAGCCTGGGCGACAAGAGTGAAACTCCGTCTCACAAAAATAAAAATAAAATAAAAACTAGGGAAATGCAGGGAAGACGAAAATTCTTACCCATCTGGCCAAGCCCTTCCTTGCTCTCAGAAAAGGAGGACTCAGACAGACACATCTGAGGGTAGCTCTAAAGGCCAGATACAGAGCACTCAGCTCGTAGTGAGAACCCTCCTAAGCCACGACACAGCTGACCACTCTACACAGTCCACCAGCAGACACGGGACAAAAGGACAACAGCACTGAAGAAAGGGCTTTCGGCTTTTTCCCCTTTCTTACTTGCATCCTGTTAGGCTGAAAAGAAAGATTATCCTTTGGATGAAGTGGTGTCAAGATGGGAGGACATCCACGTAGACAGGACCCAGACATCACCACTGGAATAGGTTAAAAGCCGGCGCCATCACGGCGTTCTTGAACTAAGTCTCTGCTTTCCTGTTTTCTTGAGCATTTTACTGCCAGAGCCAATGAAACATTTAACATTCAAACTTGCAAGAATGCTGTCAAAACTTTTTACTGCTTCCATTTCCACTAAACTGAAAAACCAGAGAAAAAAATACCGGGGTATTCTTGATCTTTTGTTCCCCAAACTCAAAATGGTACAAAGAACTTAACCCAGTAATTACCCTTGAGGAATTAATCACCAAGATAGTACCAAACTTCTAAATTGTAGCATAAACATCCTAATTAATAAAATATTAGAGGACGAAAAAGGAAAGCCCAGTTTCCTGCTACATCTCTATGAAAAGATGTTTGAGGGGCATAGTGTATTAGCTCAAACTAGTGCTCCCCTGGAATTTCACAATTTTTTTTGGTTGGGGGGGCGGGCGGCAGACAGTGTCTTGCTCTGTCACCTGAGGCTGGAGTGCAGTAGCGTGATCTCAGCTTGTTGTAACCTCCACCCCCCAGGCTCAAGCGATCTTCCCAACTCAGTCTCCCAAGTAGCTGGGATGACAGGCATGTGCCACCAAGCCTGGCTAATGCTTTGTATTTTTGGTAGAGACTGGGTTTCGCCATGTTGCCCAGGCTGGTCTCGAATTCCTGACCTCAGACAATGCACCTGTCTCGTCTCCCAAAGTGCTGGGATTACAGGTGTGAGCCACTGGGCCCAGCCAAATTTCACACGTTTTCTGGTTTGGACAATACGTCACATGGTCTAACCGGAATTTATTTCATTCAACATGTCCAATTACTTCCAAACAATAGTATCATATATTTATGATAAATACATTTATCTATTAGCTAAAAGTTGCCTCATGAAGTAGCAAATGATGGAGATGAAAGGCTGATTGACGCCCACTGTGAAATGTGGCTCACTGACACTGACCTGCACTTCACTGCAACAACTGCAAACATATACAAAGGTGTTCTAGCTAAGCGGAGGTGGGTTTGCCGTTTGTGGCTTAAATTCACTGCAGTGAAGGGTGTTACTGAACGTACATCTGGACCACCATCTTAAGTAAGTAGACATGCCACAGAAATGGGTAGTGAAAACAGATTTCACTGTAAAAGACAGATCAGCATTATAAACAAGAAGCTCAGTAGAGCTGCCAGCAGATAAATAACAGTAAATATTTTTCTAAATATCAAAATTGCCAATAAGTCAGGAACTCTGATGACAAAGCCTGATTTGAACAGTTCATACAATGGGATGATACTACAATCGGCTCAATCTCAGGCTTTCAATATACATTCCAATGACCAAACGATTACCAAAAGGTAAAGTTCCACAACTCAACTGGTACACATATATTATTTTCCCCGCTAAAAACATATTTTATTAAAATAAGATTCATGTTTCAACATTGTTTCTATTCTTTTTTTAGGAGATATGATCTCGCTCCAATGCCAGGCTACAGTGCAGTGGCTCAATCACAGCTCACTGCAGCTTCAAACTCCTGGGCTCAAGCAATCTTCCCACCTCACCATCCTAACTATAGCTGGGAAAACAGGCACATGCCATTGCCGCCGCCACCGCCACTGCCGCCACCACCGCTGCCGCCGCCGCCGCCACCACCGCCGCCGCCACCACCACCACCACTACCGTGTCCCCAGCTAATTGTTTCTATTCTACGAAAACAATCCTTACTGAATCATGTGCTTGGCTGCACAGGCATGCACACGGGCGCGCGCGCACACACACGCACACACGTCCATTTCACTGCGTTCCCACCCTAAAATCAAGGGCATCTTATCAAGCACTCACGCCTACAGACTCATCACTGAAACACCAAAATTTAAATGATACTCTACTTGTCCACTCGTATCTGCAGCCTGCTGGAAATGTGTAGCCAGCGACGTCTCGTCCTGGAAGACTTCGTTACACTCCAAACATTTTAGACTATGTCTACACAGTTTGGAGGGGTCTTCGTCTAGGGGCATGGCTGGGGTGATGGGAGTGCTTGACGGAGCCGATATGACCGTCCCAGTTATGCCAGACTGAATTTTTGTGACAGTGTGTGTACCAGCTCCCACAGGGCTTTGAAGAGTAGAAGATGAAGTGGACGTATTGCTTGACGGAGAAACTATCATTTGATCTGCTGGGACTGGCTTTAAAATTAAGTGGGAGCATTGCATTACCACCCCTTTCTCCTTATGCCCACGGGCATGGGAAAGGAGGCTGCATTTGTTGTAAAAAACGAGGTTCTTTGTACAATGGTTGCACGTTACTTCGATGCGCACGCTCCGTCTGTCGTAGTGCTGGGTCAGACTCTTTTCAAGTGCAAAGGAGTCGCCACACTCCAAGCACTTGTACCCACGCGTCGGTAACGTGATCCCTGCATTGGCGGGAGGACTGAGGTTTGGGATGTAAACAGGGACTGGATTGACACTGCTCAGCACCTTGTTGAAAGCTTCCACCACAGAACTCTGCAAGGACGACACCACCTGCACTCGAGACACCTTTTTGGGGGGTTGCGAGGCTGCTGCATTGATTATTGCCTGCTTTATTTGTTGCTGAGGTTTGGTTAGCACTTGGCGGAGTTCAGAGGTGGCCTGGGCACCCTGAGGCAGAAGGTTAAGGTTGGCAAGGTGCACAGTCTTTGGCACGAGTTTGGCGTTGGCCAGGCTAGATGCCGGCACCACGACAGTTTGCTGCTGGATGGCGTTGGCGGCTTTAATGATGGCGCTGCTGGCACTCTGGACAGAGGCAGCAGATATGACCGTGGCTTTCACCGTGGTATTGTTAGCAAGCTTTAAATTAATGACTTGGGATCCTGCTGTCTTCACAGCAGACACCGGGAGGAAAGCAGTGGCCACAGGCTTGATCGTGACCTGTTTAGGGGCGAGCTCCGCAGGGGAAACTGCATTGGTCACGACTGCCGACTGGAGAGGCGCCCTGGGGGGAGAGGAAAGGACGGCGGCTGATGCTGGAGACGACAGAAGGGATGTCACAGAGGCCATCACGGATGCCGTCTGCTCAGAAGGCTTCTTCCCAGAGTCAAGATCCACTTCTGGCAATACCCTGGTCACTGTTCTCTTGATCTCCCCAGAAGACGTCTTAATGGTTTTTATGCGGACTTTGGGGATTGCTGGTGTGGACCCTGCAGGAGAGGACGGGGACCCCTTGCTGCTGTTCTCACTTGAGATGCTTCTGGGACTATCGGGTTGCTTTAGGGATGGTTTTTTGGTCCCGTCGATGAGATTCTGGGATTCAGGAGACTTGTCGGCGGCCCTCGGACTGTCGTTCACTTCTTTTGGTAATGGGGAGGACTCCCTTGAATTGGCCACTGGTTCTTTGCAGGAGTCTGAAGCCGCCTTTTTAGCGCTGAGAGCCGCGATGGCAGCGATGCAGGACGAGAGCTTGGAGGACGACTTTGTCTTAGACGGCGCGATGCCGGGCAGGCCGGTGTCGTTCTTCTCAGAGCTCGGCTTCCCATCCAGGACTCTGTTTTCCGGCACCTTGTCAGAGTTCTCCTTCAATTTATCCTCTGCTTTTCGAACTTTAAAAGGTTCATAAACACTCAGGTTTATAGAACTGGCTTCTGCTTCTCTCTTAACAACTTTGTTTTTCTCCACACTGCCTGACGTAGAGAGTCCAGTCTTGCTGGAGTTCTCCCCGCCAAGTGCCTTCAGCTTATCGAAGTCCTGCTGGGGAGCCGACCCCGTCAACACGTTCGATCTGAAGCTTGACCGCACGTCCTCCTTGTCAGGGGGGTCGTCCACCTCGATCTTCTCATCGTCATCAAACTCTTCAGCGCTGGAGATCGGGCTAAACTGGCTGAACGTCGAGTCTTTCAGAGTCACCTCAGAGGCAGGCACATCTCCTTTCAAGGTCTTAGCTCCATCTTTACTGTAACTGTCGAGGGAGGACCCTGTGAGAAACCCATTATGCAGGCCATTGCCGGTGGGATTGTGGCCGTCCTTCTCCCCGCCCTCGGAGGAGTCGATGTTCCGAACGTTCTTGACGATAACACTGACGCCCACATCAGAAGACGACGGCGCGTGGGAGTCGTCCTCTCCGTGAGCGTTCTGCTTCATGTGGCTTTCGTGGTCATCGTGTCCAGACTCAATAGCTGCTTTAGGATCGACCATATCCGGGATGTCAAATGCTGCCAGGAGGTCATCAAAGTCTGGGGTCTTCATATCCCCCATGGTCATGAATTTGAGCAGATGTTCTGTTAAATGAGCAGAAAATAGTTCCATCAGTAACTGGTATTTCCTCACGATGAGATAAAACCCCTACACACTTCACACTAACATAATGACGGTTTCCAAGAAAGAGCATGGTGGTAACTGCATTTACAATAACTAGGAAACCCTGAGTCCAAGTGAACAAACATCGAGAAAATGTAAGACCTATATAATTTGGGCCGGGCGCGGTGGCTCAAGCCTGTAATCCCAGCACTTTGGGAGGCCGAGGCGGGTGGATCACGAGGTCAAGAGATCGAGACCATCCTGG
>NW_016107370.1:2006786-2011962 GCF_001604975.1 Cebus imitator | reverse complement strand
CGAAACTCCGTCTCAAAAAAAAAAAAAAAAAAAAAACCTATATAATTTTAGCTTCAAGAGTAATCCCTCCATACCGTAGTACAGTGTTACCAGCGTGGCTTCCAGCTAACAAGAATGAAGTTGATTGAACCTGCTGTAGTCTAGAAAAACAGGTTCTGGTGTGGCAACTAGAAAATGTGTCAATTTCATAAAAAGCTACTTCCAAACATATTTTGATCTTGTTAGTATTTAATCCTGCTGGAAAAATGATCGCTATCATAGTCACCATCAGATTTGGGATATCGTATTAAAAGAAACGTGCCACAATCAAAAAAGCCAATTACAGATTTCGATATTCACCTACAGAAAAAAGAAACGAACATCCACACCCACCACAGGATATCTGCTCATAACTTCCACTTGGGACTTATTTAAAAAAAAAAAAAAAAAAAAAAAAAAAATCTTAAGGAGCTGATTCCATCCATTTTTATTTAACCCTAACTTTCCCTATTAGGTTTGTTAAAAAAGAAACACTCTCAGATAGAAGGCAGAGAGTTATAGAAAAGTGGATGGACACAGCCATTACCAAGCCTGAAGGCTATACGAATACATGCGGTGCCTGAGGGTCTTTAAAAGGGGCCCTTCCCCCCATCTGCAGAGAACAAGTGATTGTGGGGCAGATAAAGCCTCCACTGTAGGGGACATGTTCTGCTCCCTGACCCCCAAGCCCCCCTTCCTGGGACTCTCCTGTTTCCTGGTCTCTACTCCAGTGTGTATGTACGCTTGTCTCCTCTTACAGATTGGCCTGTAAGCCACCTGGGGACAGGCAAAGTGTCACTCACCTTTCTAGCATAAATGCCAAATAATTAACACAACACCAAGTCAGGCACTACATTTAGAAGAGAAAACCAGGAATGGACCCAGCTCTGTCACCTGCTAGATGTGGGGCCCTCAGGAAATGAGGGGATCTTCTGCAGTGGAAGCAAACAGCCAGGACACGAAGGAAAGCAATGAGGGGAGAGGGGAGAGGGAGAGAAGCGAAAGCGCAATCAAGCAAGCAGCAGTCAGTCAGAAGGGCAGAGAGCAGCAGCTGACTTCAGGCCACTCTCAGCGGAAGAATTCGCCTGTCGCATTTACAGACGCATGTCCCTAGACAGACTCTGCTCTTTGGTATTTACTGTGTTATTATCCTTCCTTCAAATCTGCTTTACTGGTCCCTGACATGGTGTTTCCTTCCACATTTTACTGAAACACTTAATGATTTTTTTTTCTCGTACAATCTATAAAAGATCACACATTCCTAACAAACATAACTATTCCAGGGTCAAGGGAGAATTTCTACTCAGTGAGAATATACATGCCTGAAAAAACTCATATAAACCACAAATCCATCAACAGCTGCTAAGACCCTCAGCGTATTAACTCACTCTGGGGACACAACCAAATACTCAAGAAACTGGTTAAGAAAATCTACTGCTGAAGATGAAATCAACACTTAGGGTTTGAGGGAGCTGAAGAATAAATCTGCTTCCATTCACACCTGTCTCGGTTAGTGCCAGGCTGAAGAAGTCACACGTGCTTTTCCTTCGATGGCTTACTCGGCCTCGAGAAAACTCTCTGTGACCAAATTTCTCTCAGAGGGGCGCTTGCGGGCACAGACAGGGAGTAACACACCCCCAGGACCAAACTACCACCGATGCAAAAAGTACACAGGAAATAAAACGATGACACCTAAAGGGATACTGACGCACAAGTATCTACGGGAAGTCAGACCCAGTAGGAAAGTTTGTGATTATGATTTTGTTTTTTACATGAAATTGAACATTTAAACTGTAAAATGTGGGGAATGAAAAAGCCATCTGTCAGGCACTATATCCAAGTAAAAATCCACCCACTTACAAATAATCCCTGAACGTCACCACTCGTTTCCATCCATCATCCTGGTGTTGGAAAGGGAATTCTCACAATAAAGCTGCCATCAGCAGAGCAGCCCTGTGATCTGTCCTCACCAGCCGTGCTGATCTAAAGTTGGAGGTCACTGCTAACAGAAAACTCAAGACACCACCCCCTGTCCCACCAGGGTTGAAAGGGCCTGAAAAGTGGATTTTTAACTTATGCAAAGCGTGGGCGCAGGCTCTCGAAGTTCCCATGGTAGCAGGGCTCTGCCCTAGTCCCTCTACCCTTTCTTTAGAGCTCCACAGGATCTGTGTCATTTGCCCTCTCTTTATGATTTTGGTGAGCAAAACACTTCATACAGTTTCACACTGTTCATCCCAGAGGGCAGTCGGTTCACGAACAAAGAGAAGGTAAGACATAATTCAAACACTCAGTGGATGGGAGGCCCAGAACATACAACCACAAGAATGAGGAAAGGTCGCCACGTGAAACAAAACTGGATGGTCAGCAGTGCGACCGTCTGATATTCTTATGAACCCTGGGAGGGTTAATATGGCTCTTCTCACCTTTTTCTGCTGTTATACATACAGGGAGCTCCTGATTTATAAACACGTGCACAGCAGCTGTACTGAATCACTGAGTCAAGGCTAGCTTGCTGCCCTCCTCACCTCCCTATGGTTTCCCATCTGCCCAGCTAAAGCAGAGTTAAGGTCTAGAATGCCCACAGAGGAACTCCCACGCCTGCAAACCCCTCAAAGGGGTTGAGAAGCAACTCTCTCTCCACAGCGATCCAGCCGCACCCTGTTCCCATCCCTCTGCTCCACCTAAGGTTTGTACTCTTCTCTTGCGGGCTGTGGGGAAGCCCAGCGTGAAGCAGTGGGATGTGGTGAAGAGGTCAGAGTGAGCTGACGGTAGTCTAAAAAGTGAGTCGGCCATCCTAGTTCACCTGCAGGAAGCCCGACGTTAAGCTGAAAATGCATAAAGGGCGTTTTTTAAAGCCTGAGCGCAGCCGCCATGGAAGTGCATCATGTTGTCTGAAATCCGAGATCACTGTGGCAGGTGGACTCCCCTCTCCAGGGTTGTATAACTAATGGAATGGATATCGCTCTCTGTAACTTCACACTTCTTTTTTGGTTTATAGGAATGTTTTTCATACCCACAATCACATTGTCCTATTACCCTTTCCCTTCCCACATTCTGGAAGGCAAAAGCAAGTGTGCCACGTGGAGGGAAAAAAAAAGGTCTAACTCCCACTTCATTTCTCAGCTATATTGAATACAAAGAGGAATGTTTATGCCTGAAAGTTTTCTCCATTTTCCACCCCAATTCCTAAGTACTACTGTCTTAAAAATAGATTCTTTTGCTTAAAAACATTACAAAAATAAATCTCAGTCCTCTCTTTTGAAAGATAAAATAGAATGATCTCATTTTAGCTTCCCTTTCCCTCAACAGTTTGAATTTCAAACAGAATGAGCTTTAGTTATTTTAACAATGTCTTTCGCTTATGCCCTATAAAATACATCTCCCTTCAAAGGCAATAATGGTCTTTTATTTTATTATTATTTTTTTTTTCCAAGACAGAGTCTTGCTCTATTAGCCAGGCTGGAGTGCAGAGGCGCGATCTTGGCTCACTGCAACCTCTGCCTCTCGGGTTCAAGCGATTCTCCTGCCTCAGCCTCCCGAGTAGCTGGGATCACAGGCGCGCCCCACCGTGCGCGGCTAATTTTTTTTATTTTTAGTAGACGCGGAGTTTCATCATGTTGACCGGGCTGGTCTTGAACTCCTGACCTCATGATCTGACCACTTCGGTCTCCCAAAGTGCTGGGATTACAGGCGTGAGCCACCAAGTCCAGCCAATGGTCTTTTAATTTAAAAGTAAACCCTACATAAATGACCTAGAATTCACTAATAGCATTTGTGTTTAATGTGTAATGTGCTTTCACCCAAAGACATCAACGATATCTGAGGGGGAAAAAGCTAGACCTGTTTACAAAAAAGGAAACTGAAAGAACTCAGGTCTGTCACATGATCACTTTATTTTCTTCTACGACACAGAGATAAAACATTTCCTTTCCTACTCAAAGTCTCTTAGAAGTATAAAAAGCCGGCCGGGCTCAGTGGCTCATGCCTATAAGATCCCAGCACTTTGGGAGGCCGAGAAGGGTAGATCACAAGGTCGAGAGATCAACACCATCCTGGTCAACATGGTGAAACCATCTCTACTGAAAATACAAAAATTAGCTGGGCATGGTGGCGCACGCCTGTAGTCCCAGCTACTCGGGAGGCTGAGGCAGGAGAATTGCCTGAACCCAGGAGACAGAGGTTGCGGCGAGCCGAGGTCGCGCCATTGCACTCCAGCCTGGGTAACAAGAGCGAAACTCCGTCTCAAAAAAAAAAAAAAAAAGAAGTATAAAAAGCTATTTCATCTTTGTTGGCAGAAGACAAAAAAGTTATGAAGTCAAAAGAAAAACTTAAGAAAAACCTATTTACCCCTTAATCATACTTTTTGTACTTTGTAATAAAAAAAAATTCTTTCTTTGCAATGAAAAAATTGTTGGTTTCCCAATTTCCAACTAGAGAATGTCAATATTAAAAGCACAGGCACAACCTAACCACTGAATCCCAACTTTAAATAATTCCCAAACAGAAAGATGCCCAAATCCAGCCAAGGTCTGCCTCACCTGACCTGTGAAAACGCTGGTTCCCTATTTAACAGGGAAACTAACACTTCCCCTAATGAAAATCGACACTCTATATCATAACAGTCCTACTTAGAGAAAAACAAATCAAAGTCCACTGGCCATCCTCACAGTATAATAAAGGCTTCCCATAAAACAACTGTAATAATACAAGGTCTGCTTTGGGATTCCCAGTCCCTATTTTCCAGCACTATCTCGTCAATGAGGCCCTTCAATGTGTCTTTTTTAAATTCCATTGAATTTTTTTTTTTTTTTAAAGATGGGGTTTCACCATGTTGGTCAGGCTGGTCTTGAACTCCCACCCTCAGGTGGTCCTCCCACCCTCAGGTGGTCCGCCCACCTTGGCCTCCAAAGTGCTTGGATTACAGGCTTGAGCCACTACGCCCCGCCTAAATTCCATTGAATTTTTAAAGAAATAATTCATAGGCCGGGCGTGGTGGCTCACGCCTATAATCCCAGCACTCTGGGAGGCCGAAGCGGGTGTATCACGGGGTCAAGAGATCGAGACCATCCTGGCCAACATGGTGAAACCCCGTCTCTACTAAAAATACAAAACATTAGCTGGGCATGGTGGCGCGTGCCTGTAATCCCAGCTACTCAGG
>NW_016107370.1:2002898-2006341 GCF_001604975.1 Cebus imitator | reverse complement strand
GCAGGAGAATTGCCTGAACCCAGGAGGCGGAGGTTGCGGTGAGCCGAGATCACACCATTGCACTCCAGCCTGGGTAACAAGAGCGAAACTCCGTCAAAAAAAAAAAAAAAAAAGAAGTAATTCGATAAATAAATGGATGTAGCATGTTTTCATCCTTCCTATCTTTCCTTCAAATATAACATGTTCTTATAACATATGTTTATATTATGTAATGTTTCAAATTTAATTTCCTCCTCTTAGAAAATGAATCTAGCTAGGATCCGCAGTTTTTAGACATCTTCAAGAAACACAGGGATTGACTTCTCTTGGCCACCTACATTCAAATTCTTGCTCTTCCCATTATCCCATTATGCAAACCTTAGCCCTGCCTCATCACTAATCTCTTATATTTTCAGAATTTCCAAGGCTCTTCACATACCTCTTCCACCAAAGGGGAGTGGGGAGGGGAGGAGATGGGAGGGGAGGAGATGGGAGGGGAGGAGGGGAGGGCAGGGGAAGGGAGGAGAGGGGAGGAAGGGGAGAGGGGAGGAAGGGGAGAGGGGAGGAAGGGGAGAGGGCAGGGGAGAAGAGGGCAGGGGAGGGCTTCGTCTCCTCTCTGCCAACTGACCTTTTGCCGCTTTTATCCCACTTCAATCTTAATCAAATATCAGGGAAACCTATGTTCTCAGTGCATTTCCATTCCGAACACCACGCTGGTTCAGCTGCACAGGTCAGCCTCATGCTTCTTCACTCTTTCTAAAACAGCTGGGAAAAAGGGTCAGCTTTGGGGCCAACTTTTTTTTTTTAAAAATCTGACCAGCTGTACCTCTGGAGTAGCTGCCCTGATTCACTGCTTCTCTCTAGGAAGTCAGGGATGGGAGAGACTGAGCCCCAAATATGACAATTCTCAGCTTTCAAAAAAATAGCATACATACAGACATACAGACACACACGTGAAAAAGTGTGTAAAGGGAAAATAAGCAATTATGAAAAAAGCTGGCCAGGCACAGTAGCTCACACCTGTAATCCCAGCACTTTGGGAGGTCAAGGCAGGCAGATAACTTGAGGTCTGGAGTTTGAGACCACACTGGCCAACATGGTGAAACCCTGTCTCTACCAAAAATGCAAAAATCAGCTGGGTGTAGTGGTGGACGCTTGGAATCCCAGCTACTCGGGAGGCTGAGGCAGGAGAGTTACTTGAACCCGGGAGGCAGAGGTTGTAGTGAGCCAAGATCCTGCCACTGCACTCCAGCGTGGGCAACAGAGCGATACTCAGTCTCGGGGAAAAAGGAAAGAAAAGAAGAAAAGAAAAGAAAGAAAAAAAGCTATGGAATCTCTTAATTACTTGCCATCTGAAGGTCCCATGCCAGTGACAAACTGCCAAAGAAAAGTTTCATTTTATCTTTAGCCTCCACCCTAGTTAGACCCTGATTAAGTTCAGATGGGCAGCCCAGAGCACCTTGTAGGTCTAAAGGTTCCTCTCCAGCCATAGGAAAGAAAGCTGACACAATGGGACACCAACAACTTGCCTTGACCCTGTCACCCAGCATTGCTGGGCACCCTGATCACACTGCCCCCCTCAGCAGAAGAGCTTCATTTTCTAAGCAGCCTACACTGGGTAACAGTGTACAAATACAGTTTATATGCACGGTCAAAGAACAAAATGCATGTTTTGTTAATTCTGTGTGAATTAACAAGAAATTGGCAAATATAGTTGCTATTATCCAAAACAGGTATTAATGGTTTCTTTAAACCTGATGATACCAATCACAGATAGACAAATACTTTGTTCAAGGTAGTATGTCTTCTTATTCAGTTAACATTTGAAAATGTTAACTGAATAATCTGAAAACAGATTTCCTGATCTGAAATTCAAACTGCTTCTGGAAATATCAACACAGGAGTCACTAATGCCATGAACCAGGGCATGACCTGGGGAAATACAGAATGAAACCATCCCCAGCCCATCCCTGCAGTTATTCCACACTTCTCCCTCAAGGTTATAAAAGCAGGCTCCCCACTCTACCCTCGCACATCAGAAGCAACTAAGGGAAAGTCCCTGTCCCTATAAACCTTGTTATAGGGGTGAGCCTTCTCTGAAAGCACAACCTCCCCTGCTCAGCCTACTTCTCCAATCACAGCTCTCTAAGGAAGCTGGCTCTCCAACTCTAAGCTCTTCTGGGTCAAAACAAAAGCTCAGCTACAGTGAGAGCTCCTTTGCTTTTTCCAGGAGAGAAGCTCCAGGGAAAGTCAGGGCGTGCCCGTGGCAGGTCCTCGGTGTCACTTAGTGCTGCAATCCTTTTTGTTTTGCCTTATTATTAATGCCCAGCCTGCCGAGAGGCAAAGGCTGTTTCTTTTCTTTTCTTTGACACAGGACCTGGCTCTGTTGCCCAGGCTGGAGTGTAGGGCCATGATCACACAGCTCACTGCAGCCTCAAAGTCCTGGGCTCAAGCAATCCTTACATGCACTGCCACACTCAGCTAATTCTTTTCTTATCTGTTGTAGAAATGAGGTCTCACTCTCACCCAGACTGGTCTCAAACCGGCCTCAAGTGATCCTCCAGCCTCGCCTCCCAACACGCAGGGATTACTGACTTGAGCTACCCTGCCTGGCCTGAGGCTGTGGCCTGCAGATGTTACAATCTCTCCCTCTTCTAAACCCCATCCCTTTTTCTTTCTGAGGTTAAGTTAAAAAATAACAGTCACCAGTCAAGAGGTCTCCCATGGCTTCCTTCCTTCAAATCTTGCCTACCTCCACTGCTGGCCCTGCCAAGCCGATCCTCCACAGTGAGCTTGGTCCCTTCTCTTTTGGGTCATTAATATCCCATCTGCCTAGTGGCATAGAGAGATCTCCCTCAGCCTTACCCTGGAACCCTTTGTGCTCTGTCCTCTTGCCACGCAGCCTTCAAGGCTCAAGCTCTCCAAAACTGGGACATATCCTGCTCCTCCCAGTATCTCCCCAGCCCTCTGACAACACACTTTCTCAAAACCACCATTCAAATCCAGGCTGGGCGTGGTGGCTGGTGACTGCCATTCCAACACTTTGGGAGGCCAAGGCAGGACAACTGCTTGAGCCCAGGAGTCGAGGCGACAGTGAGCTACAATCATGCCACTGCAATCTAGCCTAAGGAACAGAGTAAGACCCTGTGTAAGAAAAAAAAAAAAAAAAAAAAATCCAAGCTGAAGGAGAGAATTTTGGGGATCATGGAATAGTTCTGTATCACAAATGTGGTAGTGGAGACATGTTTCTGTGCATCTGTCAAAACCTAGAGAATTTCAGGCCAGGCGCAGTGGCTCATCCCTATAATCCCAGCACTTTGGGAGGCCAAAGCGGGGAGATCACCTGAGGTCAGGAGTTCGAGACCAGTCTGGCCAACATGATGAAACCCCCACTCTACTACAAATACAAAAATTAGCCGGGCATGGTGGTGCACACCTGTAATCCCAGCTATTCGGGAGGCTGA
>NW_016107370.1:1991621-2002368 GCF_001604975.1 Cebus imitator | reverse complement strand
GGAGGCTGAGGCAGGAGAATTGCCTGAACCCAGGAGGCGGAGGTTGCGGTGAGCTGAGATCGCGCCATTGCACTCCAGCCCAGGTAACAAGAGCAAAAACTCCGTCTAAAAAAAAAAAAAAAAACACAACTCGGGTAACAAAATTCTGACTGTACACTGTTAAGGCCAAACTGAAAAAGAACCGTGTGCAAACACTGTCCTCTACTAGGAAAACTGCTGAAATCTAGTTAGTTGTATTGTATAAATGATAATTTTCTAATTTTCACAAGTGTGTTAGAATTATACAAGATGTGAGCTTTAAGGAAAGTTGGGTAAATGGGTACACAGAAATCCTCTTATCTATTTTTACAACTTTTTTTCTCTCTCTCTCCCTCCCTTTATATTCTCTCTCTCTCTCTCTCTCTCTCTCTCTCTCTCTCTGTAATCCTGCTATGTTGCCTAGGCTGGTTACTCTTGGGCTCAAATGATCCTCCCACCTTGGCCTCCCGAATCGCAGGGATTACAGATGTAAGCCACTGCACCCAGCCAAAACTTTAAGTTAAAATTATTTCAAAATAAAAGTTAACAAGGGAAAACCCAGGCTATGTGATATAATACAAAAGAGACAGCTTTGGAGATGAAATCCTTGCTGCCCTATTTCCTACTATTAACTAGCGACCTAAGGTGGCCATGTCACCTCCCTGACTGGCCCTTCCTCCTAGGTCCAAATGAAAGTGCGTGCCGTCGCTGAGTAGTGTAGAGTCTCACAACCAGAAAACACTCCAACAACGATCCGTTCCCAATCTGCACGCCTGTTCTTGCTGCCTGATAGCCTTTCATGCTGCCTGTGACCTTTCCACAGAATTTCATTTTCTGGTCATCCTTTCCTCTCGCGGACCCTACGGCACTGCCTCGAGCTCACTGGGCTTTTCCCGACTCACTGGCTCTACCTCTTCTCTCTTTTCATGAGTCCCTTCAGACTCTTTTTTTAAACTACCTTTGTTCAATGGCAACCTCAGCAACTCCCATGGTCACAACGGTCAGAACACACAGGTTTCTCCCTTTAGCCCTAATTCTGCCTTAGGAGCCGTCTTTCCATTGCTGGGATGATATTCTGCTTGGCTCTTCCCCACACTAAGTCAAACTTAAAACTAAAACTCTCCTGTTCCCTCTCAGCATGTTCCTCTAAGTCCTATGTTTTGTCAATGACCTTCACCTTCTCTAGGAAAACACTAAACCGGGCGCGATGGCTCACGTCTAAAATCCCAGCACTTCGGGAGGCTGAGGCAGGTGGATCGCCTGAGGTCGGGAGTTCAAGACCAGCCTGACCAACATGGGGAAATCCCGTCTCTACTAAAAATACAAAATTAGCCAGGCATGGTTGCAATCCATGCCCATGCCTGTAATCCCAGCTACTCAGGAGGCTGAGGCAGGGGGATCACTTGAACCCAAGAGGCAGAGGTTGCAATGAGCTGAGATTGCACCATTGAACTCCAGGCTGGGCGACAAGAGCAAAACTCTGTCTCAAAAAAAAAAAAAAAAAAAAAAAAAACTTCAGGCAACATTTCACAAACCATAAAACACAGATACTAGTTCTGCTGGACGTTATTAGGTTTTTCACAGGGACAAGACTGAAATGCACATGGCAAATGCTGGATTTTCCTCAAACGGATTTCTTTCAGGCAGGAGCCACTATTATGGTAATGAGTGTTACAAATCTCCGAAAACAGGGATGTCAGTAGTCACTAAATTTTGATCTAACTGTAGGTCATTTGTTCTGATCCGTGAATACAAAAGCCAAAATGATTTCCCAAAAGGCTGCAAAAGCTTTTGTTCTTGCAGATTATGCATTAGAGTCACTTTTACTGGATCTTGTCACCCAACTTCATAAATATTTACTAGCTAATTGGGGCAACAAAAAGATGCCTTATTATATTTTACTTTTCATATTATTTGAAAGTTTACTTTTTGTCCTATGTTTTGCTAGTTATAAAAGAAATCAATGAATGATGAATGAATAGATGGAGGAAACTGATGAATTTCCTATTTCTTTCTCTAGCTCTGTGAAACAACTTAATCTACACTCTTGTTATTTTTAATAAGCAAGAGCATACAAAAGCCTATCCATACAGTTCCCTGAAATAAATTGTCTACGAAGAAATCTTGATGAAGAAAAAGAGCACTTAACATCCCAGCTACACAACACACAGACAATAGGCAGGAGAGCACAACACCCCGGCAGCATGATTCCATTCCAGCACCAGCGTTCCCTTTGTTCCTGGCTTCTTTGTGTCCCAAAATTTTCCACCTGAAAAATGAGGATAACAGCATATACTCAACCCCAGGGACATGGACTACTGATATTTAGAGAGACTTGTCATAATTAAATGTATAGCACAAAACAGCATAACATTCAAACAATGAGTGACCAGTGGTCAGAGAATGTCAAAGCATATTCCTACCCTTTTCATTTCAGAATTATAGACAAGAGACCTACAACCAGGCAGGAGACCTATTTGGCCAGAACCACATTTGGGAGAACGGTCTGTGGTGACCTTATTTATTAACCTTCCTAGTCAGACTGTGGCTTTCAGCAAAAAAAAGGAAAGAAGGTAAGCGGGCATCATCCTTACAGGGAGAGGCTAGTGCTAGAAGTCTTGTGGGAGCTCAGGGGCTCACCTTGTCAATAACAGAACCCACTGGCTGGGAGTGAGCCTTGGCAGCAATCAGAATTAAAGGCTGAGGCACAAATGACCAATCTACCAGGTCAGAGCCTGGGAGGCAGATGGAAGAGATGCTTAGACTGGAAGCAGAGCTGCCTGACCATCCTCTCCAGAGGCCCCCGATCTCATCTCTGCAGCCCCCCAAACAACAACAAAATTATGAATTTACACAACATAACACTTCACCGTATATAAAACTTCTCAGCCAGGTGCAGTTGCTCATGCCTGTAATCCCAGCACTTTGGAAGGCCAAGGTGGGAGGATCACGAGGTCAGGAGTTTGAGACCAGCCTGGCTAACATGGTAAAATTCCATCTCTACTAAAAATACAAAACTTAGCGGGGCGTGGTGGCACATGCCGGTAATCCCAGCTACTTGGGAGGCTGAGGCAGAAGAATTGGTTGAACCCAGGAGGCGGAGGTTGCAGTGAGCCGAGATCACACTACTGCACCCCAGCCTGGGTGACAGAGCAAGACTCCGTCTCCAAAGAAAAAAACTTCTCATAAGCAGCAGCAGTAGCAGCAGCCTAAATGGTCATATCTGAAAGGACCCCTGCTTCTCTGTGCCCTGCAAAACAGGAGGCTCTCTCCTCTGTATATAGATGTAAGAGGAGGTGAGTGAGACCTATGAGCCATCTTTTCCAGATCCTTAGGAAAGTCGCAAGTGAGTTTTCCCAAGAGAGCCCTGAGTTATAAATAAATGCAAAACTCTGAGATCTGAGTCTTTGTTAAAATTTAAGTTTTTAACTATCTCACTGTGATTCATAAATCTGTAAAGCTCCTGGACGCTGTAATAAAAGACAAATCACAGACCAAAAATACCATGAATCCAAATTCAATCTTTACAGCCAGATTCCTATGCAATATTAACGCTGGAATTCAGATCACATAAGGGAGCAGCCAATTTCTCATTCAATAAATAATAATTTTGTTTTAGCTTGGTCTTCTAAAAATCTGACAGCTGTAAAAATCAGAGCTTGGCAATCTATGGAAAGATTTGATAGGAAAAAGGCGAAAGTGAGGTCATGGGAGGAGGTGACCCCAGCACAGATGCCCGACAACAGCCGAACGAACGTGAGGAGGACATCCCACGTGGAGCTGCACTTCCCACAGCATTCTCCATGGAAAGACGCCGGGGCTCCTCGGAGAAATGGCAGATTCAATGATTGGGCAGAAAAGGCACCTATCAATCAATCTTACAGTGTCAGAAAGTAAGAAAGAGCTGAATGTCCCCTGGCCTCCAAAAAACTACACTGACTGGGCGTGTCAAAGGGACATAGAAGCCCATGGAAAATTGGAACAGTCTGAGCAACAAAATACAGCAGTATTGAGTTATAACCCAAAGTATTAAATAAATACCCATACTGATATAAAAGATGGAATGCATACTGATATAAAAGATGGAATAACTAAATGGGATACGCAAACCATCCCCTGTGCAGAAGTTCCAAAGTAATTTATGTAGACACCCCCACCCTTATGCAGTGAGGAATTCTCCACCCCTTCAATGACTTTTTACCAAAGAGGACAGTATGGAAAGGGGAGAAAAAGAGCAACTTTACCGTGGAGAAAGAAACCTGACGAACACAACCTCAGCCAGGTGGTCAAGGTCAGCATCAACTGTGCGAAGTCACACAGTATGTCCCCAGGATGTGATGAGAATGGCAAGCTGCCTCTGAGACCTTCTTCCCAGAGACACACTACCCCAGCCTGACCACAGGAGAAACATCAGACAAATCCCAGTGGAAGGACCTTCTCCAACATCCCTGACCAGTATTCCTTATAACTATCAAGGTTGTTAAAAGCAAGGGAAGTGGCTGGGCGCGTTGGCTCACATCTGCAATCCCAGCGCTTTGGGAGGCTGAGGTGGGCAGATCAGAGGTCAGGAGTTCGAGACCAGACTGACCGACACAGTGAAACCTCATCTCTTTAAAACAACAACAACAACAACAAGGGAACTCTGAGAAATGGTCACAGCCAAGTAAAAGTCTAAAGACAAAATGTAATATGTAATGTGATATCCTAGATGGATCCCTGGAACGGAAAAGGGACAATAGGTAAAAGCTAAGGAAATCCAAAGACTTCAGTTGTTATTGTTGTTTGTTTGTTTGCTTTGAGTCAGATAGAAATAGTGAATAGCTAAGAACACAGGCCAGGCATGGTGGCTCACGCCTTTAATCCAGCACGTTGGGAAGCCAAGAGCTTACAAGTTTGAGACTAGCCTGGACAACATGGCAAAACTTCGTCTCTACAAAAAATACAAAATGTAGCCGGGCGTGGTGGCGTGGTCCCAGCTACTCGGGAGGCTGAGGTGGGAGGATGGCTTGAGCCCTGGAGGCAGAGGCTGCAGTGAGCATGATTGTGCCATTGCACTTCAGCTTTGGTGACAGAGCAACCTTGTCTCAAAAAAAAAAAAAAAAAGAATCTGGGAGTGTGAAAATGCAGAGGAGAGCTGGGATGAGGCGTTGTATACTATCATCTTTTCGTTTCCAAAGAATACTGGTGAAAGGCTACCTGAAAGAAAAAGTCATTCCTAAAGTGTTTAACAGCTCTGGATGTGGAGTTACTGGCTTTCCGTTTTATCCTCTCACCAGTAAGCGCCTCAAGGTCATCGACTAATCAAAATGATGTAGCAACTTTTAAACCACAGGTTATTGGAAATAGAATTTTCAGGCCGGGCATGGTGGTTCATGCCTGTAGTCCCAGTAATTTCTGAGGCTGAGGCAGGTAGACCAGTTGAGGCCAGGAGTTCAAGGCCAGACTGGCCAACATGATGAAACCCTGTCTCTACTAAAAATACAAAAATTAGCCGGTCATGGTGGCGCACACCTGTAATCCCAGCTACTTGGGAGGCTGAGACACAAAAACTGCCTGAACCCTGGAGGCGGAGGTTGCGGTGAGCCATGATCGCGCCACTACACTCCGGCCTGAGTGACACAGTGAGACTCAGTCTCAAAAAAGTAAAAGAAATGGAATTTTCAAGAGTTTGAATTCCCTATGCTTTCTGCACACAAAATGATTGAGATGATCTTCCATGACTACAGCCAGCCCCAGTCTACGGTCGGAGATAATAAATGATTTGTTTGGTTTATCTTTTTGGCCAATGGTAGGCAGCACGACAACTGGACCACTAATCATTTAACATATGAAATAACAGCTTATAAAAAAAAAAATAGGTTCCTCCTAAGAATTTGGTTATAGGGGTCGCATGGAAAGAAATATTTCTCTCTCTCACCATCCTTCAGGTATCTTCTAACAATGCCAATCTTTCCTTCCACAACAGCAATATAACTGGGTTTTCAATTCTAAAAATTAACAGCCATAATAGGAACTACTGTTTCCCTTTAAAAATAGCCAGGTGTACATTTAACTTTTTTAAATCATGGTAAAACATATAAAACATAAAATTTACCATCTTAACCATATTCATTAATTTTTTTTAAGGCAAGGTGTCGCTAGGTTGCCTAGGCTGGCATGCAGTGGTGTGATCTCGGCTCACTGCAGCTTCCCCCTCCCAGGCTCAAGCCATCCTCCCACCTCAGCCTCCCACGTAGCTGGGACTATAGGTGCACACCAGCATGCCTGATTAATTTTTGTATTTTTTGTAGATATGAGGTCTCACCATGTGGCCCGGGCAGGTCTCAAACCCCTGAGCTGCAGCAATCTGCTCGCCTCAGCCCCTCAAAGTGCTGCGATCCGCAGCATGAGCTACCGTGGCCAGCCACATGTAATTTTTATATGAAGAACATATTGAACAATAAAAGCAAAAAGACTACCTATTATTACTAAGGAAGGACATGCAAAGAAATTTTTTAAAAATTAGTTCAACTGTCCCCAACTGGCTGAAAATGCACACATTCTTCAAGGTTTAAACTCTAGATTTCTGATTTTTAAAAACTATATTCTCTAAACCCCCCACATCAAACCAGTCACTTCACTTCAGAGATTCAAATCTAATTTTTGTTTTTCTTGAGATATCTAGTTCAAGTGCCTTATGGGTATTTATAATCAGATATCCCACAACCATTTCAACTTTCTTTTTTTTTTTTTTTTTCCCCGAGACAGAGTCTTACTTTGTTGCCAGGCGCCAGGCTGGAGTGCAGTGGCGTAATCTCGGCTCACTGCAACCTCCGCCTCCCGGGTGAAGCAATTCTCCTGCCTCAGCCTCCTGAGTAGCTGGGACTACAGGTGCACGCCACCACGCCCATCTAATTTTTGTATTTTTTAGCAGAGATGGGGTTTCACCATGTTGGCCAGGATGGTCTCGATCTCTTGGCCTCGTGATCTGCCCAACTCGGCCTCCCAAAGTGCTGGGATTACAGGCGTGAGCCACTGTGCCCAGCCCATTTCCACTTTCTTAACCTAAATTTGTCATCTCTTCCTCAATATTGGACTCCTCTCTTTCAATACCATTATTTTCTCAAAGAATCTGACTTCTGATTATTCTCCCTAGGCCCTGCCACCTTCCCTGGCACTGTGTTGCAGATGCGCCTCATTCTCTTTCTCGTCACTGGCGGTCGTCCATTTCAGACCATCTCACCTCACACCGAGACCGATACTCTGTTCTCCATGTCTCCAGCCTCTCATTCAGAATTTCCAGATAAATCTTTCTAAAATTCATTTTAATTATAGCTATCACTCCTCCTATTAAAAATTATGGAATTGCTGGGCAAAGCAGCTCAAGCCTGTAATCCCAGCACTTTAGGAGGCCAAGGCAGGTGGATCACCTGAGGTCAGGAGTTCGAGACCAGCCTGGTCAACATGGTGAAACCCCATCACTACTAAAAACACAAAAATTAGTCGGGCATGGTGCCGGGCGCCTGTAATCCCAGCTACTTGGGAAGCAGAGGCAGGAGAATCGCTTGAACCCAGGAGGCAGAGGTTGTGGTGAGGCGACACCACACAATTGCATTCTAGCCTGGGCAAAAAGAGTAAAACTCCATCTCAAAAAAAAAAAAAAAAAGTCTGAAAAATCCTGGAATCACCTTCCAAATTAAGTCCAAACTCCTTGGCCTCACACAAAATTCCCAAAACAATCTGCCCCCAACCATGAGCTGCGGTTCTGCGTGTGTTTTTCGCAAGCCCAGCTTTCCTTCTTGGCTTACCCTTCTGGATATCCCCATTAGACAGGTATGAAGAACCCATTCTTCAGGTTCTCCTGAAGGAAGAGCCTCAACTTCCTCCCCTTCAAAACGGGAACTAATAGTAACAGCTGTATCACAGAGTTATTACACAAATGGAAAGAAGCAACATGGAAAGCACTAAGCACACAGACATTAAAAGGCTATTTTTTCCTCTCTTTACTTGTTCTAATAATTAAATGGGAAAAACTAAGTTAATATTGTTGAGAAGAGAAAGCGAAGAAGTTGTGCAGTGATGATGGTATGATCAGAGGAAAAAGAAAAACGAGAGGATTCCTGGGTACTTCACAGAGTGCTGGCACCAGGACCCTAGTGTATTTCATTCACTTCCAAAGAAAGTGGCCTTTCTCCTAATGTGGATGTGCCTCCAGTCCTACTCTAGGTATCATCCGTTAGAAGGATCACTTGGAGTTGGGCACTGTTGCTCATGCCTGTAATATCAGCACTATGGGAGGCCGTGGGCGGATCGCCTGTGGTCGGGAGTTCGAGACCACCCTGACCAACATGGAGAAACCCCATCTCTAATAAAAATACAAAATTAGGCCACCTGTGGTGGCGCATGCCTGGAATCCCAGCACTTTGGGAGGCCTAGGCGGGTGGATCACGAGGTCAGAGTTTGAGACCATCCTGGCCAATATGATGAAACCCTGCGTGTCTCTCCTAAAAATACAAAAATTAGCCGGGTGTGGCAGCACGTGCCTGTAATCCCAGCTACTCTGGAGACTAAGACAGGAGAATTGCTTGAATTCAGGAGGCGGAGGTTACGGTGACCTGGGGTCGTGCCACTACACTCCAGCCTAGGCAACAAGAGCGACAGTCAGCCCCAGAGCTACAGAGACACCCAGGCCTTGGAGCCAGCAAAGGAAGGAGGAAGCAGAGCCCCTGACCCTGCACCAGCTCGGGAAGCTAGAGAGGGGGGAGAGGAGAAACTCTGGGCTATCAAAGCCGCAGAAGATCAGGGTTCAGGGCCACAAGGTGAGCGTGAGACAGAAACCAGAACGGAGAGCCTAGCCTCCATTTCCTCCAGCCCTACAGCCTGAAGCCAAGTTTATCCCCCAGGCAGGAGCCGGGACAAGCCTCCTAGGAAAACAAAACCTCCAGCGAAAAGACTCCGGATGCTGAATGCTACGATCCTGCGCTGAGAGTCCAGCGACACGAGGAACCACAGAGAAGGCCCTGGAGGATAGGCCCCGCCTGTGCAGGCAGAGCTCCCCGCAGCTCGCCATAGCCTCATCCCTAAACAAGGTCACTAGGCTCACGGGAAAGCCTCTAGCACAAAAAGACATCCGAATCAACACAATCAGAAATAAGGAGGACAGAGATGCTACGAGGAGGAAGAAAAGAATACACGCACAAGCAGTGTCCTCAGGGAAAAACAGACCGGAAGTTATGAAGGAACTTTTGGAAATTATAAATATTAACAACTGAAATAAAACAGGTGAAACAACAGCGTCAAGGAAATCAGGATCTCTCTCCAAAAGTAGAACTGGAACATACAGTCAGACAATGGGACAGAAAAGGCATGAAAATTAAAAGTTCAATCCAGCTGGTCCAACATCTGACTAAAAACGCGTTTCAGAAAGAGAAAAGGCAGAGAGGACATTATTGCAGAAATAATACAGGAACACCTCCCAAGACTAAAGGAGCCAACTCCAATTGAAAGGGCCTCATGAGGCTGCCAGAAAAATACAGGACGCCCAGTTAAGTTTGAATTTCATCTTCTAGTACAGGAAGTTCCACTGTTTATCCGGCCATCTTGTATTTTTTATTTGCTAAGTCTGACAACTCTCTATCTCTCTGGCCCAGCACAAGAGATGGAAAGAAGTCCACACCGTAGTGAAATTGCAGAGCTCCAAAACTCTCAGCAGCACGGCTCACAATTGCACAGGCTCGCCGCTGTGAGCGCGTGGATCCCCACAGCCATCTACAGGCACTCAGCACTCAGCACCTGTGCCTCCAGACTAAGGGGGCTCTGCCCTGACCTACGAGGTAGGCAACCCAATTCTCCCCAGCGCTGAAACACAGAGACTATGCTTCTTCATCTCATGGGAAAGTTTTGTTTCATGCCATTTTAATTTTGGAAACTGGCTGAACAACGAGGAACTCTGGGAGAGACAGATGAGCAGGGAGGTGGGCATGTATGTGCAGATCACAGCCCCTGCCTAGGGTGCCAGAGAAAAAGTGGGTGTCTTGGCGGGACAGGCTCCCTGATTTCCTTGGCATAGACGGTACAGTTTTGGGGAGGTACTTAGAAGTGCCTGGAAATCAGAGAATCAAGGCGTGAGGGAATACAGTAAAATCACCCTGGATAGACACAGGCTTCTGGGAAGCTTGAGCCAAGACTACCCCTGGGATCAGCGGGTCCAGCGTGGCTTCCACACTGGGCTGCCAGGGCAGACGCGGGCCCTGGCTCAGGGCTGGTCCAAGTGTGAGGGCATCTGTTAAACTTTGGTCTTGAGGGGGAGTAGGCTGCAAGGCCCTGGGTGAACACAGGGCCCAGTCCATGGACAGAGCTAGATTTGAACCGTTCAAATATTTAGGCATGGGCTGGGCATGGAGACTCATGCCTATAATCCCAGCACTTTGGGAGGCTGAGGCAGGCGGATCACAAGATCAGGAGTTCAAGACGAGCCAGGCCAACACGGTGAAACCCCATCTCTACTAAAAATACAAAAAATTAGCCGGGCAGGGCCGGGCACGGTGGCTCAAGCCTGTAATCCCAGCACTTTGGGAGGCCGAGGCGGGTGGATCACGAGGTGAAGAGATCGAGACCATCCTGGTCAACATGGTGAAACCCCGTCTCTACTAAAAATAAAAAAATTAGCTGGGCATGGTGGTGTGTGCCTGTAATCCCAGCTACTCAGGAGGCTGAGGCAGGAGAATTGCCTAAACCCAGGAGGCGGAGG
>NW_016107370.1:1985984-1991535 GCF_001604975.1 Cebus imitator | reverse complement strand
AAAAAAAAAAAAAAAAAAAAAATTAGCCGGGCATGGTGGCAGGCACCTGTAATCCCAGCTACTAGAGAGGCTGAGGCAGAAGAATCGCTTGGACCTGGGAGGCAGAGGTTACAGTGAACCAGGATCGCGCCAATACACTCCAGCCCGGGTGACAGAGCAAGACTCTGTCTGGTGGGGAGCAGGGAAATTTAGGCATATCTTATATACCTTGTAAATATTTAAATATTCCTTTTAAATATTTAGCCATCCGGTCTCCATTAGTACTCTTGTCTCAGGTCCTACAAATATTAAAGGTGGAGCCAATATGATAATGATGGTGATTATTCCTATTCTATGTAGTAGACAGAGAAGTTTAAGTGTCTTGCTAAAGGGACATATGGCCAGTAAGTGCGAGGAATCTGCCTCCACAGTCCAGGTCTGCCATTTTCTCTCTGACCACACACAGTCAGCAGGTACTATCTTAAATGAACAAGTCCAAGTTTAGTGGTATAAGCACATTATTTAGAAGTAACAGAAGAACAAGCCAAAAAATTCAAATTCACTGCCTACAGAAAGAAAGTACTATTTTTTAAATCTATGTACATGCATTACTTTAACAAAAGGTTTTAAATTGTTGAAGAGTTAATAATCTCTCCCTCTCTCTCTCTCTCTCTCTCTCTCTCTCTCTCTGTTGCCCAGGCTGGAGTGCAGCCGCGTGATCTCGGCTCATTGCAACCTCCGCCTCCCGGGTTCAAGTGATTCTCCTGCCTCAGCCTCCTGAGTAGCTGGGACTACAGGCACCCACCAACATGCCCAGCTAATTTTTGTATTTTTAGTAGAGATGCGGTTTCGTCATGTTGGCCAGGCAGGTCTCAAACTCCTGACCACAGATGATCCGCATGCTTTGGCCTCCAAAGTACTGGGATTACAGGCATGAGCCACCACTCCCAGCCAATGTTAACTTTACATCTCTTCCCTCAATGTAAACAACTGAAAAGTCACTCTGCTCTTCAAGTCTCATTCCTCCAGAACGTAAAATATACTCATCATTTTTCCTAATGCCAATCTGTCGTGAGAACTAACTGTAACTCTAAGGTTACTGCTGAATTTAGTGCATTGTCAAAACTGTTTACAGTGAAATACAGCAAATTCTATTGTTTGCCAGCAACTGTTCTATAATTGAAAACCAAGAAACAGTCATTTTAGATTGCAAAATCAAGTTTCGTGTATATGTAGAAAGTATTCTTCAGTGTGCTTTTCCTTTTTAGGGCTTTTTACCACCAACCTCAATGCAGATAGAAGAACCTAGATCGGTCAGACTTAAAAATAAAGGGAAGGCGGGGGAGGGGGGCTTTAAGTATTCAACTACTTTGAGTTTATCCATATTCCAAAAAGCTACAAAACTTACAAAATTATGTTTTTAATGCAGAAACAGAGAAACTGTTCTGTCAAACTTACCGTATCTAAGAGCACATCTAATGAAATGTTCATAACAACCCCTGCTAGCCCCATCGACCAAGACCAGTATCAAAGAGAAATGCCAACCCTAAGAGTATTCTGTGAATCTGTTCAAGCCCTGGGAGAAAAAACAGAAAAAGAAAAAAGAAAAAAGCTTACACCCTAAGACTAGACCCCAGAACAAAACCACAGCCCTTTGAAGACCATGGTCCATGCAGCCTTTCACATCTCTACCGTGCCACGCTGCCTGCTTTCAAACGTATGGTCACATGGGACACCAATCTTGTCTCCCGACTTATTCTGTCGACTGATCTTCATCTGCTCCATTTGTCAGCCTAGGCCATCTTCCTCCTGTCCAAAGCCCCTGAAAACACCTCCCTCTACTGATTAATCCTTCCAATCAATTGGTCTTTTCAATATTTATGTCCATCATGTGGTGTACAACATGATGTTTTACTTAATAAACGCCTCTACAGAGCCGGACATGGTGGCTCATGCCCATAATCTCAACACTTTGGGAGGCTGAGGTGGGAAAATAACTTGCAGCCAAGAGTTTGAGGCTGGGCAACACAGTGAGACCTCATTTCTTTTTTTTTTTTGAGTCGGAGTTTTCCTCTTGTTACCCAGGCTGGAGTGCAATGGCGCGATCTCGGCTCACCGCAACCTCCGCCTCCTGGGTTCCGGCAATTCTCCTGCCTCAGCCTCCTGAGTAGCTGGGATTACAGGCACGCGCCACCAGGCCCAGCTGATTTTTTGTATTTTTAGTAGAGACGGGGTTTCACCATGTTGACCAGGATGGTCTCGATCTCTTGACTTCGTGATCCACCCGCCTCGGCCTCCCAAAGTGCTGGGATTATAGGCATGAACCACCGCGCCCGGCCGAGACCTTATTTCTATTTAAAAAATTTAAAGTTAGTGAGGCGTGGTGGCATGCACCTGTGGTCTCAGCTACTTGGGAGGTTGAGGTAGGAAGACCGTTTGTGCCCAGGAGCTCAAGGCTGCCAGTGATCTGTGATCACGCCACTGCACTACAGCCTCATCAACAGAGTGAAAAGAACGGGGGAGAAGAGAGGGGAGAGAGGGAGGAGGGGAGAGGGGGGAGAGGGGGNAAAAAAAAAAAAAAAAAAAAAAAAACTTTTGAAGATATATTTTCAACTCTCAATAAAATGAAAGATGACAGAAACTAAGACATTAAGATAATTTGCTTATGCTCTTAAATCATAATCTTTACGTTTAAAATGTCTCAAAGAACAGCTTCTATCATTCTATCCTTCAAGATACTATAGATTCTGGATTTCACAGTAAACCAGCCTTGCCTGTGGCTGAGTGGTGGCTGGCATTTTAGTACTTTTACTTTCATTTTCCTGAAGGATTTTGGCCTGAAGGATTTTGGCCTGAAGGAAATGTTCTATTCCAATCAATAGAGTACTTCCTCCAAATCAAGGAAAATATGAACCCAGGAGTTTATCTAGCTTTAGGAGGGAGGGCAGACTGGTGTAGACTGGCACTTAGTACCACGCCAAGGAAAGAGGACGGCATGGTCAACAAAACGAGGGCTGGTCAGAACAGAGAAGGTTAACCAACTTTCTAAGGGATCCTTAGTCAAACTCATTATAAATACATTTCTATTTTAGGTACAGAGCCTTAAAACACATGCACAGACCGAAACCAAGAATAAGAAATCTTTTTAACCACACTTACAAAGCATGCTCCATTTTACCTGATTATGTACAAGCATCCCAGGTCCCATTCATTCATTTGCTTTTGAGACAGTCCCTGTGGCCCAGACTGGAGTGCAGTGACACAATCTCGGCTCACTGCAACCTCTGCCTCCAGGGTTCAAGCGATTCTCGTGCCTCAGCTACCCAAGCGGCTGGGATTACAGGTGTGTGCCACGATGCCCAGTTAATTTTTGTATTTTTAGTAGAGACAGGGTTTTGCCATGTTAGCCAGGCTGGTCTCAAACTCCTGGCCTCAAGTGATCCACCCAGCTCAGCTTCCCAAAGTGCTTGGACTAAAGGCATAAGCCACTGTGCCCAGCCTCCAGATTCTTTTTAAAAGGAAAGAGAGAGGCTGGACTCGGTAGCCCACACCTATAATCCCAATGCTTTGGGAGGCCAAGATGGGAGAATCACTTATGGCCAGAAGTTCAAGACCAGCCTGAGCAACACAGCAAGATCCCATCTCTACAAAAATAAAAATAATTAGCCCGATGTGGTAGCATGCATGTCTGTAGTTCCAGCTACTCAGGAGGCTGAGGTGGGAGGATGGCCTGAGCCCAGGAGGTTGAGGTTGTAGTGAGCTATGATAGTGTCACTGCACCCTAACCTGGATGACAGAGATCCCCCAACTCTAAAAAAAATTAGTTAAAAAAAAATAAAAAAGGAAGGAGAGGAACCATTTACCTACCGGGAAGAAGAGGTGGAGAGGTCTGAGGAAGAGAAAGAGGTATAATGGAAAAGGAAGAGGAAGAAGCTAGAAGGCGGATGGAGAAAAAGAGGGAGCGAGGGAACAGAACGGGCATACAGAGTCACATTATAGCGGCTGCTGAGAACACAGGCAGCACTTAAATAATTCACATATCTTCCTTACATTTTAAATTTCTCAAAAAAAGGGGGTGGTGAGTGAGAGAACAGAAGGAAGAGAATTCCTATAACAGGGCAATGCAGGGTCATGGGGATTTTGGCAAGGAGCTATCAGGTATAGTTTAAGGTTAAAAAAAAAAAAAAAAAAAAAATGTCCTGGTGGAGCTGGAAAGAGACATATGCAGTACAGGCTGGCAGCCAGTGTCAGCCAGCTCCAACAGGCAGCCATGTACACCACTGTTTCACAGAAAGTTTATAGACAGTGGGAACAAAGGAGATTTTAGGGTCAAATGGTTAAACAAAGCTTAAACTGGTTTCTTTGCCACAAGACTTCCCCAAATCTTTTTTTTTTTCCCTTTACTATATCCAGTGACAGCCATAAGCAATCCCCAGATCTTTATTCCCAAGCCACTTTGAGAATCACCAAGCAGGGCGAGAGCATAAAATGTTCATCGAATCTATCTGACCTCTGGACTCTCCTCCCTACCAGCTTCTAGGAGGCGTGCCATGCCCTTTTGGGAAAGGCTGCCTTAAAGACACAAGTCTGTTCCTCCGTGGCCAAATGTGAGCCAGAGGGTGCGAGGAATCTAGAAAGATGACGCAGCTACTCCTCTGTGGAGGGCCACCAATACCATCTGTGACTGGCACCCTGGCAGAAAATCCAAGTTGGGCAAACTGATTTAGGTCAAACTTTAGCAACAATTTACACAGAAAAGCCCAAGGAGCCTGCCAGTGGCTCTGTGACACAGGGATGCGGGGAAGGAGAACGGTTTGGCTTTTCCTGTGGGACAGTAACTTTTCTCTGAGTTCCATAGTGCATGTCTCTTAAACTACAGAGACAAGGCCTGTGCTGCCCAGGCTAACCTCAAACTCCTGGGCTCACACGATCCTCCTGCCTCAGCCTCCTGAGTGCTGGGACTACAGGACCACAATGTCCAGCTCCAAAATGTTCACGTACATTTTGGTTTTTTGCTTTTTTTTGGAAAAGGAGTCTCTGTCACCCAGGCTGGAGTGCAATGGCATGGTCTTGGCTCACGGCAACCTCCGCCTCCTGGGTTCAAGCGATTCTCCTGCCTCAGCCTCCCAAGTAGTGGGGAATACAGGTGTCCGGCTAATTTTTGTATTTTTAGTAGAGACGGGGTTGCACCACATTGGCCAGGCTGGTCTCGAACTCCTGATCTCATGATCCTCCCGACTCAGCCTCCCAAAGTGCTAGGATTACAGGCATGTGCCACCAAGCCCGGCCTCATGCACATTAATCTCTAAAATATTCCAAGTAGGTAACAATATCAACCTAGAAAATATGCTAAAATGTCTAGAAAAAAGGACAGGGTAGTTTGTTTGTAAAATGCCAAGGAATACCTGCAAATTGAGGATGACTTCAACTCTAATGAAAACAAGGTGCCTAGGCTGGGCACATTGGCTCATGCCTGTAATCCCAGCAACTCTGGGAGGCCAAGGCACGAGAATCACCTGAGGTCGGGAATTCAAGACCAGCCTGACCAACATGGTGAAACCCTGTCTAAAAA
>NW_016107370.1:1983662-1985329 GCF_001604975.1 Cebus imitator | reverse complement strand
GGAGATGGAGTCTTGCTGTGTCACACAGGCTGGAATGCAGTGACACAATCTTGGCTCACTGCAACCTCCACCTCCCAGGTTCAAGTGATTCTCCTGCCTCAGCCTCCCAAGTAGCTGGGATTTACAGGTGCTCACCACCACACTCAGCTAGCTTTTTTTGTATTTTTAGTAGAGACGGGGTTTTACCATGTTGGCCAGACTGGTTTAAAACTCCTGACCTCAAGTGATCCGCTCGCCTCGGCCTCCCAAACTGCTAGGATTACAGAGGTCACCGCACCTGGTAAGAAAGTCTATTTTCAATGGCAAGATGAAAATCATATATTTATGCTCCTGTGCATAAATGCTATGAAGAATGTAAGACAAGTGACAGGCCATAAGGAAAGGCAACAGCAATCTATCACAAAGTTACTCCAACACAGGAATGGCACCAGACCCCTCTCTTCCTTCTCTCCGTGGTTTGAGTCTGGAACCAGAAGAACATGGTTCTTCTATCTCACTACCACAGACAGTAAATACAGGACCAGCAAAGAGCCACAATAAGCCCAATGAGGGGATTCAGGAGCCACTCAGCTGGTCCACGGTTAGGTAAAAATAGGTCGCATATTTCTGCCTCCATGTAATCACTGCTCTCTCTGGCTTGCACCCATGAGAAGCAAAAGGCAAACCTTTAAATATCAAAATATCAAGCCAATCATTTCACAGGTGACAAGTTAGCTCTTCAAGCCATCCTAACAGATCAATATAATAGGTACATGGATCCAAATTCCACACAGCTTCCCAATTATCTCATTTCTTTTCTTTTTCTTTTCTTTTTTGGAGAGAGTTCTGCTTTGAAGTCCTATGTCGAAGTGCATAAGGACTCACTGCAGCCTCAACCTCCTAGGCTCAAGCAATCCTCCCACCTCAGCCTTCCGAGTAGCTGGGATTACAGGCACAACCCACCACGCCCAACTAATTTTTGATATTTTGTAGGGACAGGGTTTCGCCCAGGCTGGGCAAGCGCTCCACCCACCTCAGCCTCCCAAAGTGCTGGGATTACAGGTGTGAGTCGTTATCTCATTTCTAAAAGCAAACTATTAACATTATAATAGCATGAGATTCATTGATACGTAAATCAACTGGCAGAGACTTCTAATTATTTTTTTCTTTAAAGTACAAATCAGAAAATGCTGAGTTGATAATCTAGAGTAACTGACGTGCTCTCAGGTAATTGAAAGCGTGCCTCGGGACTTCCTTTGCAGAGTACTACAGAAATGGCAGTCACAGATCTCATAATTTCACCCACCAGCGGCGGGAAACTGAATTCTCGCCTAAGAGTTCCACTGCAGTAATGACAGTCCCCTTCCTGTCCCCACTTGGGGACCTTCAGCCAACATAACCTCTTACATTCAATATCTCTTCATAAACATTGCTTCTCCATTACAATCACTCAAACTTGAATGCCAAAGTAGCATTGTTGTGAAGCGCTTTATTTAGCCAACAGGCTGCCCTTTGTTCAAATGTACCACTTTCCTTACTGGATTTTTTTTTTTTTTTGAGGCAGAGTCTTGCTTCGTCACCCCAGCTGGAGTGCAATGGCACAATCTCGGCTCACTGAAACCTCTGCCTCCTAGGTTCAAGCGATTCTCCTGCCTTCGCCTCCTGAGTAGCTGGGATTACAGGCATGC
>NW_016107370.1:1974607-1983032 GCF_001604975.1 Cebus imitator | reverse complement strand
AAAAAAAAAAAAAAAAAAAAAAAAACTTTTGAAGATATATTTTCAACTCTCAATAAAATGAAAGATGACAGAAACTAAGACATTAAGATAATTTGCTTATGCTCTTAAATCATAATCTTTACGTTTAAAATGTCTCAAAGAACAGCTTCTATCATTCTATCCTTCAAGATACTATAGATTCTGGATTTCACAGTAAACCAGCCTTGCCTGTGGCTGAGTGGTGGCTGGCATTTTAGTACTTTTACTTTCATTTTCCTGAAGGATTTTGGCCTGAAGGATTTTGGCCTGAAGGAAATGTTCTATTCCAATCAATAGAGTACTTCCTCCAAATCAAGGAAAATATGAACCCAGGAGTTTATCTAGCTTTAGGAGGGAGGGCAGACTGGTGTAGACTGGCACTTAGTACCACGCCAAGGAAAGAGGACGGCATGGTCAACAAAACGAGGGCTGGTCAGAACAGAGAAGGTTAACCAACTTTCTAAGGGATCCTTAGTCAAACTCATTATAAATACATTTCTATTTTAGGTACAGAGCCTTAAAACACATGCACAGACCGAAACCAAGAATAAGAAATCTTTTTAACCACACTTACAAAGCATGCTCCATTTTACCTGATTATGTACAAGCATCCCAGGTCCCATTCATTCATTTGCTTTTGAGACAGTCCCTGTGGCCCAGACTGGAGTGCAGTGACACAATCTCGGCTCACTGCAACCTCTGCCTCCAGGGTTCAAGCGATTCTCGTGCCTCAGCTACCCAAGCGGCTGGGATTACAGGTGTGTGCCACGATGCCCAGTTAATTTTTGTATTTTTAGTAGAGACAGGGTTTTGCCATGTTAGCCAGGCTGGTCTCAAACTCCTGGCCTCAAGTGATCCACCCAGCTCAGCTTCCCAAAGTGCTTGGACTAAAGGCATAAGCCACTGTGCCCAGCCTCCAGATTCTTTTTAAAAGGAAAGAGAGAGGCTGGACTCGGTAGCCCACACCTATAATCCCAATGCTTTGGGAGGCCAAGATGGGAGAATCACTTATGGCCAGAAGTTCAAGACCAGCCTGAGCAACACAGCAAGATCCCATCTCTACAAAAATAAAAATAATTAGCCCGATGTGGTAGCATGCATGTCTGTAGTTCCAGCTACTCAGGAGGCTGAGGTGGGAGGATGGCCTGAGCCCAGGAGGTTGAGGTTGTAGTGAGCTATGATAGTGTCACTGCACCCTAACCTGGATGACAGAGATCCCCCAACTCTAAAAAAAATTAGTTAAAAAAAAATAAAAAAGGAAGGAGAGGAACCATTTACCTACCGGGAAGAAGAGGTGGAGAGGTCTGAGGAAGAGAAAGAGGTATAATGGAAAAGGAAGAGGAAGAAGCTAGAAGGCGGATGGAGAAAAAGAGGGAGCGAGGGAACAGAACGGGCATACAGAGTCACATTATAGCGGCTGCTGAGAACACAGGCAGCACTTAAATAATTCACATATCTTCCTTACATTTTAAATTTCTCAAAAAAAGGGGGTGGTGAGTGAGAGAACAGAAGGAAGAGAATTCCTATAACAGGGCAATGCAGGGTCATGGGGATTTTGGCAAGGAGCTATCAGGTATAGTTTAAGGTTAAAAAAAAAAAAAAACTAGAAGTCATTAAGGAAATAATGACGGAATCACCTTTCTATCAAAAAAAAAAACCAAGAATCAAACTGGAGTCAAAAGCACAGTAACTGCTCTCTGGGTAGAAGAAAAGCAAATATTTAGATAAACTCGGGTTGTAACAGTTTAGTACTGATCAGGGAACTTAATTTTACTTAAGAGGTCATATTTCTTTTTCTTCCCCCAGGCTAGAGTGCAGTGGTGCAATCTCAGCGCACTGCAATCCCGGCTCACTGCAATCCCCACCTCCCGAACTCAGGCGATTTTCTTGCCTCGGCCTCCTGAGTAACTGGGATTACAAGTGTGTGCCACTATGCCTGGCTAATTTTTGGTTTTTTTGTTTGTTTTTGTTTTTTGAGACAGTCTCACTCTGTCGCCCAGGCTAGAGTGCAGAGGTGAGATCTCAGCTCACTGCAACCTCCACCTCCCAGGTTCAAGTGATTCTCCTGCCTCAGCCTCCCAAATAGCTGGGACTACAGGCATGTGCCAGCACGCCTAGCTAATTTTTTGTAGTTTTGTAGAAAAGGGGGTTCACCATGTTGACCAGGCTGGTCTCCGCCTCCTGACCTCAAATGATCCACCCACTTCTCCCTCCCAAAGTGCTGGGATTACAGACGTGAACTACCACGTCCAGCTGTATTTTCATTTTTAAAAAGAAAACTTAAAATGAAAATGTTTGATTTTATATTTCTAAAATTAGAAAACGTAACGTTATGCATTCTAGGCGATTCTTCATTTTCACATGGAATTAGAGGATTTACTATTTGACTGATTTGCAGTTTGCTAAAATCACATTAAAGTTCCAAAATGCTCAATTTTCCTCTACTAATGAACTATCTAAAAGTTTTACGCTGTCTGCCTATATGAAATAAAATACTCATGAAGATTGTGTTTTATATTCATCTGTGTAAATTCCTTTAAAATATAATCCCAGAAAATCCTTAAAGATAGGAAGTTCTGTTCTTTCCATTTTCTGAGCACTAGAATAGGAGAGCAGTTAGAAATAATTTATGAACGCAAAGCACTAACCTAACAAAAAGATGCTTGGGGAGGGCTCCTTTCATTCCGAAGGAAAAGCCATTGGCATATGATTTCTGCTCCCCTCCGCCCCGGGGGACGCAGGGAGAAAGCAGCTTTCACAAAGCCCGGCTGCCTCAGTCACTTCCTCAGGAAGTGGCAGTGACCGCAGCTGGCCCGGACCCGACGTGGTCTCCAGCCTTCAGATAGGCGCTATGATTGGGAAGAGGACACTAACCACAACCAGCAATACTGGCTAGTCCCACGTGACAGCCCCCCTGCGAGCATGGGGGGGTCTGTTTTGGTTTGTGGTTTTGTGTTAAGCCCAGGTGGAAGGTGGCGGATCCCACAAGGATGCAGCAGACTCCACCATTTTCTTTCTTTCCCTCTCCTCCCACCCGACCACCAAACTCACCCCAGACACAGGAGACGCCGAGGGCTGCATCTCCCCGGGACTAAATATGCATCAACAATAACCAAATTAAGCAACTCCAGCCAATCCACATGACCAGTGTTTTCTTTTTCTTGCTCAAGAGTCAAAAATAGAATTGTGCTGACTTGCTGTGAGCGTGAAGGTTCTTGAACAGCGGAATAGCTACTTACTGAATATATGAAGCTTCCAAAAATACCTGCCCCATGTTTCTCTTCAGAAAACAAACTCTACATTTAGAGGGCAAGACTGCCCTCAGGTTAGCATTTCAAAACCGTTCTACACAGAAAAATTCAAACACAGAAGAGTTTGAATACCAAACCACTGCATGAGACCAGAAGGCCTGGGTTCTGCCCAGGGCCCCGGGGCCCCTAGCAACTGTGTTATGGAATAAGCTGCCTAACAAAGCTATCAGAACTCCATTATCTGGCTGTGCGTTCTCCCTCAGGGTGTTCTTTGTTTCACCGCCAGGAAAGCCTTAGGAACCAGGTAATTTACCCGAGCTGACCATCCCTGCAGATATCTGGTAAAGGACAGATATCTGAAAATGAGCTCCAGGTAGGGCTTCCCCAGGTACCCACTGAGATTACAAGTTAATGAAAGAACATCTCCAACTAAGGAGATTACTACAGGATAGTCTCTCTCTAATAGCATACTCACAATGAATAAATTCTCAAAATCCAGAAAGAACAAAACCTGTCCTTCCCTTAGTTATTCCTAAAGAAAAACGGGCAAGGGCCCTATGTGCTATCTCTACATTACATGTCATTGATCTTAGGGCCCAGGGGCAATTTTTTTTTTTTTTTTTTTTTTTTTTTTGTTGGGGTTTTGTTTTTTTTTTTTTTTTTTTTTTTTTTTGGCGCAATCTCAGCTCACCGCAACCTCCGCCTCCTGGGTTCAGGCAATTCTCCTGCCTCAGCCTCCTGAGTAGCTGGGATTACAGGCACGCGCCACCATGCCCAGCTAATCTTTTGTATTTTTAGTAGAGACGGGGTTTCACCATGTTGACCAGGATGGTGTTGATCTCTTGACCTGGTGATCCACCCGCCTCAGCCTCCCAAAGTGCTGGGATTACAGGCTTGAGCCACCGCGCCCGGCCCAGGGGCAATGTTTTAAATCACAGAAATAAAACCTCCAAATTGAGGATCCCATGTATGAAAACATGTGGTGCAGAGCAAAACACTAGAAATCATGTACGCATCCAGCAATAGGGAAATGACAATGATACATAAACGATTAGGTAACAATTATGGTATACCCTTTATTATTCAAATTGTGGTAAAAATACAAAGACATAAAATTTACCATTATATCCCTATCTAAATGCACAGTTTAACAATGTTAAGTACATTCACATCGTTTTTTGGTACATACCTTTTTTTTTTTTTTTGGGAAATGGAGTCACGCTCTATCGCCAGGCTGGAGTGCAGTGGCATGATCTCGGCTCACTGCAACTTTCACCTCTCGGATTCAAGCAACTCTCCTGCCTCAGGCTCCTAGGTAGCTGAGACTACAGGTGCGTGCCACCACACCCAGCTAATTTTTGTATTTTTAGTAGAGAAAGGGGTTTCAACATGTTGGCCAGGATGGTCTTGATCTCATGACCTCATGACCCGCATATCTCGGCCTCAGCCTCCTAAAGTCCTGGGATTACAGACGTGAGCCACTGCGCCCAGCCTGGTACATCCTTTTTTATGGAGTACCATGCCCTAATTAAAAGAGAGGAAGAGGTCAGGCGCCGAGGCTCACGCCTGTAATCCCAGCATTTTGGGAAACCAAAGCTGGTGGATCACGAGGTCAAGAGCTCGAGACAGCCTGGCCAACATGGTGAAACCCCGTCTCTACTAAGAATACAAAATTAGCCTGGCATGGTGGTGCATGCCTGTAATCCCAGCTACTTGGACGGCTGAGGCAAGAGAATCACTTGAACCCAGGAGGCAGAGGTTGCAGTGAGCCAAGATCGCACCACTGCCCTCCAGCCTGGATGACTGGGAAAGTGAGGTGGAGTCATTATAAGTACTGAAGTGGAACAATCAAGATAGACCATTAAGTACAAAAATAAAATAAAAACCACCACCACCAATCAGGTCACAAAACGATACATATACTACCTTAAAATAAGCACTTTTTTTATTTAGGCATATAGATATGTAAAATTTATAGATACATAAAATCCATATAAAGGGCCAGGTGCAGTGGCTCACGCCTGTAATCTCAACACTGTGGGAGGCCAAGCCAGGAGTGTCTCTTGAGGCCAGGAGTTCGAGACCAGCCTGGCCAGTGTGGTGAAACCCCATCTCTACTAAAGAAATATAAAAATTAGCAGAGCATGGTGGCACACACCTGTAGTCCCAGCTACCAGGGTGGCTGAGGCAGGAGAATTGCTTGAATCTGGGAGGCAGAGGCTGCAGTGGGCCAAGATCATGCCACTATACACCAAACAGAGTAAGACTCCGTCTCAAAAATAAATAAATAAATAAAATAAACTTCATAGAAAGGCTCAGAAGGATACCACCACAGATCCTGACCCCTGGCTTAAAAAGGCTATCAAACAGGGTGAGGAAAACTGTAGTCGTATTTTGAGCTTTTACTCTCTACTTCCAACCATATTCTTTTTTTTTTTTTTTGAGACAGAGTCTCGCTCTGTCGCCCCGGCTCGGTCCCATGCCCGCAGCACCCAACGTGGGGCCTGACAAGTGGGGAGCATCTAGAAATATGTGCTGAATTGTTTTTTGAGACACGGTCTCGCTCTGTCGCCCCGGCTGGAGTGCGGTGGTGCAATGTCAGCTCACTGCAACCTCACCTCCTGGGTTCAAGTGATTCTCCTGCCTCAGCCTCCTGAGTAGCTGGGATTACAGGCGCCCACCACAACACCTGGCTAATTTTTGTATTTTTGTAGAGATGGGGTTTCACCATTTTGGCCAGGCTGGTCTTCAACTACTGACCTCAAGGAATCCACCCACCTCAGCCTCCCAAAAGTGCTGGGATTACAGGCATGAGCCACCTCTCCCAGCCCCAACAGTATACTTGTAACACTAAAAAGAAATTTTTTTTTTCCAAAGTTCATCCACATAAGTGCAGGTTTGCATTTTCAAAATCTCAAATGTACATGAAAGGAAGCAGGTGGAAATTTAAATGTCCTACAAACTTTGAAGATCGTAATGTATATCTGTAAATGAAGATAATAATAAATTTCCTACAATCATCAATCCTGGCAATTCTGCTGAAGGTACTTTTGTACAAGCTGTTTTCCACTGGATTTACATTCTTCTAACTTTAAAAAAAAAAAAAAAGGCCCTTGTACTGGTAGCTTACTAATTCATCAGTGAGTTTATAGAAATACTGAAAGGCTCTAGGCTAAACCTGTCACTTTTAATAAACTTCAGGAAAATCCATGACAGCTGCTTGAAACAGGTTATTCAAATAGCTTCACAATGAGAAAACAAGAAAGAATTTATAAATTTCTTTACTGTTTAGTTAGATACAAGCTGACTTTTCTCTTAATGAAGCATGTTTAATGAATTTTAATATTTCAAAACTAAGAAGTTACTTATCTGTGCAAATACTAGTAACAAAGGATTCCTGGTTTAAGAGTAAAACTCAACTTGAGAAGCATTCCTGTGGCATATGATAAGCTTTTTAGTAGCAGCTCTAAAAACGGTAGTTTCAAAGTATTGATTTCCTATATTAGAAGTGGTATTTTGAGAACTGAAAAAGAAAAACTTCAAAGTAATTTTTTTGTCACCTAAATAAGTCTTCTTCGTTTTTGTGTATAAGTCTGAAATCCTGCACAAAAGCTTCTGTCCCTGAAATGCTCCAAACCACCAGCAATAGTTGCTGATGCATCTCATTTATTTTGTCAATTTAAAAAAAATTTTTTTGAGATGGAGTCTCACTTTGTTACCCAAGCTGAAGTGCAGTGGCACGATCTCAGCTCACTGCAACCTCTGCCTCCCAGGCTTAAGTGACTCTCCTGCCTCAGCCTTCCGAGCAGCTGGGATTACAGGAGAATTCCAGCACACCCAGCTAATTTTTGTATTTTTTAGTAAACACAGGGTTTCACCATATTGGCCAGGCTGGTCTTGAACTCCTGACCTCAGGTGATCTGTCCGCCTTGGCCTCCCAAAGTGCTGGGATTACAGGTGTAAGCCACTGCGCCCAGACAAATTTTTAAATTTTAAACACTAAATTTAATATATTAATATTTGCACACTTTTTGAGATTTCCAGCATCAGAAAACATGAAAAAACCAGTAGCTGAAGCTAACGTGGGCGTTTTCTGGGGATTTTACAGGTCCACAAGGCTGACCGGCTTGCTTTCTTCAACAGAGGCCTTTCTTTGAGAATTTTCACCTCCTGAAGTTTTGAAGTATTGTTCTTACTACAAGGCTTGAAGTCAGTGGCTCTCCACTGGGGTGACCTATCACCAATTATATTTAGCAATGTCCTGAGACATTGGAACTTGGGGGAGGGGGCATGCTATTGGCATACAGTGGGTAGAGGCCAAGGATGCTGCTAAACATCCTAAGACAGACAGGAAGGACAGTTCTCCCCACAACCAAGAATTATCCAGCCCCAAATGCTAACGGCGCTGAGGTTAAACAAAACTCTGTTTGAAAAAAAACAAAAACAAAAAACTCTGCTTGGCCGGGCACGGTGGCTCACGCCTGTAATCCCAGCACTTTGGGAGGCTGAAACAGGTGGATCACCTGAGGCTGGGAGTTCGAGACCGGCCTGACAAACACGGGGAAACCCTGTCTCTACTAAAAATACAAAATTAGCTGGGTGTGGTGGCGCATGCCTGCAATCCCAGCTACTCAGGAGGCTGAGGCAGGAGAATCACTTGAACCTGGGAGGCGGAGATTGCGGTAAGCCGATATTGCGCCAATTGCACTCCAGCCTGGGCAAAAAAAAAAAAAAAAAAACCTCTGCTTTATGTGAGCAGGGCCGCCTTCCCTGTATCACCCTGTTCTCCTCCTACCAATACTTAATCCTACTGGAATCATAATAAACCTGCTTGCTTTGGTCATCCATGCCAGAGCCATGTCCTCATACAGAGAAGGTGGCAATTCCCTGTTCCAGCCAACCCTGACCCTGGCCCTTTCCCATCAATTGAGGGAGTGGACAAACAGGCTCCCTGCGCAGGTATCAACAGCTATTCTCATCCTCCAAAGTGATGCCACAGGCTAATCATGAAACAATTCTCACTAGATACCAAATTCATTTAAAACACTTTCGGGGCCGAGCGCGGTGGCTCAAGCCTGTAATCCCAGCACTTTGGGAGGCCAAGCCGGGTGGATCACGAGGTCAAGAGATCGAGACCATCCTGGTCAACATGGTGA
>NW_016107370.1:1967676-1972668 GCF_001604975.1 Cebus imitator | reverse complement strand
ACAAAAAAAAAAAAAAAAAAAAAAAAAGAAAGAAAGAACAAGTGAACAAATCTCCAAATATGGAGGGAGAGCAAGAATGAAGAAGTGTCTCTAAAGAGACTCCACCTAAAGTTTCAGACCATAGAAATGATTATAAAAACTAGGTCCCTAGCCTGGGCAACACGGTGAAATCCTGTCTCTACTAACAACAGAAAAATCAGCTAGACATGGCAACGTGCATCTAATAATCTCAGCTACTTGGGAGACTGAGGTGGGAGGATCACCTGAGCCCGGGAGGCAGAGGTTGCAGTAAGCTGAGATCACACCACTCTACCCCAGCCGGGGTGACAGAGCAAGACCTTGTCTCAAAAAACTAAAAAACCTTGTTTGATGGTTCAAGAAGTATTTCCAGAAGGAAGCTATTTGTACTGTAAAATGCACACAAGTAGGCACACATATATGTAAAGGAAGAACAATTAATAAAAGCAGACATGATCTCTTAATTTTATAGACTTTGAGTAGTCACAGCCACATCAGAAGCAAGAAATACCTCATGGATCTTGACAATAGGAGAAATACTGGTTGATCTAAAAGCACTGGCTTCGAACCTCAAAGATACTTGAGACTGCCACCAATTAGCTATAAAAATGACACCTATACACCACAGGACACCGTAGGTGATGAAAGGCATGAGCTCTGTAGTAAAACAAACTCAGATGAGCTCTGCCTTTTAGAAGTTAACAAAATTCTAAGCAAGTGACTTAACTTCCATAGGTGCTAACAAGATAGACGCCCTCAGAATTTACAACAACCACATGCAATATGATAAACAGCATCCTCAACTCACGTGCCCCTTGCAGACACGCAACTCAGCAAGGTCTTTGAAGAAGTAAAACAAGCTGGGCGCAGTGGCTCACGTGTGTAAGGCCAAGGCAGGTGGATCATCTGAGGTCGGGAATTCAAGACCAACCTGACCAACATGGTGAAACCCTGCCTCTACTAAAAATATTTTAAAAATTACGGGCCGGGCGCAGTGGCTCAAGCCTGTAATCCCAGCACTTTGGGAGGCTGAGGCGGGTGGATCACCAGGTCAAGAGATCGAGACCATCCTGGTCAACATGGTGAAACCCCGTCTCTACTAAAAATACAAAAAATTAGTGGGGCATGGTGGCGCGTGCCTGTAATCCCAGCTACTCAGGAGGCTGAGGCAGGAGAATTGCCTGAACCCAGGAGGCAGAGGTTGCGGTGAGCCGAGATCGCGCCATTGCACTCCAGCCTGGGTAACAAGAGTGAAACTCCGTCTCAAAAAAAAAAAAATTAGTCAGGCGTGATGGTGGGCACCTGTAACCTCAGCTACTTGGGTGGCTGAGGCAGGAGAATCACTTGAACCCAGGAGGCAGAGGATGCAATGAACTGAGATCACACCATTGCACTCCATCCTGATCGACACAGCGAGACTTCATCTCAAAAAAAAAAAAGCAGCAAAACAGATGCAGAACAGATTTTTCCTATCCTCAGTGACCTGAAATTAGAGCACTGTGTAACCAAAGATGTTATAGCTCAATTTGAAACTCCAACTGAAGCCAGTAATATCTTAACACTCAAGATGAGAAGAGCAGAAATTTTTTTTTAAATTCTGAGCCATCTACATCAAAAGCAGTAAAGCCTAATCACGGTATTACATCAAGTGCTAAACTATGCGGCTTCATCTTTTCCAAAATTAACACTGACCACATAAACCAGACTTGCATTTGGCCAGATATACCTCTCAGGGCCCCAAAACACACACACACACACACGCAGGCACACACGCCTATGAGAGGGCTCAAATATACATCTATATACCCATGAAAGACCCTGAACATTAAGATTTGAACAATTCCATCAATCAGCCAAATTTCCTACCTTCAATGTCTCACCAATACATTGCTCGGACAACCAGCATTTGCTTTGCCTTTACAGAGCTAATACTGCAAGCTAGACATACTGTTTTTGTAATTTCTGAGTAAACAGAAAAAAGATTCACTTTCCACACTCAAAAGAGCTCATCTACTCTGGCAATTGTACTAAAGAACGGTACAGGTTGTAGACTTCAGGGTCAGAAAGACCCAAGTACAAATGTCAACTCCAACTCAGCCGTGGCATATCCATTAACCTCTCTGAGCCTCAAGTTCCTCAGGAATAAAGCGGGATGATAAAATGACCCACCTTTTAGTGTTGCTGTGAGGCCTAACGACTTAGAACTCAAAAATGGCTCCAAATAAACCGTTTCCTTAGCTGCATTTTACCAAGGTGGCCGAGTCACCCGTTAAGCTCATCTTCATTGCAACTCTTGCTTTTCATCATTTCTTAGCAAAAAAAAGGTCTATCGAGCTGGAATCTATGCTCAGTGGCCTCAGCACACACTTTCTCCCCGCCAGCTAAGCGTTCGCATCCTTCCCTCTCTGGATCATCTTTCTTTTTTGTCCAACGACATCCCTCTCCTTTTTCACCAAAGCATCTTTTTCAGGACCTCTATTTGGATCCAATCCTTCCCTTTTTTGTATTCATCCTGCCCCTGCCCCTAGAATCTACGTAAGCATGTCAGAAAACAGCGTTACAAGTTAAGGACACAAATTCAATCTACTTAAAGGTAGGTTCTGTTCTCATAACAATGAATTAAGGCAAAGCTACAAACTACACCCCCAAAACAGTACGGTCAAGTAACAACTCTGTGCTCAAGGCTGTAAAGAGAAAAGACAAAAGATGGAATGAACTAAGGAAAATCCGTCCATACCACTAAAAACAACAAAAAGGTAGCCACCACTGGCATTGCCTTTTTGCCACCGGCTTGTTAAACTTACCTAAAGAACATGCATAGCTCATTTCACATTGACTTTACTCATTCACTTAATTGTTTTGCCAACGTCTGAACAAAGACTTTTTCTCAAAAAGACATTCTCTAGAAAGCATCACACGTTAAAATGAGGAATGCCGGCCAGACGCAGTGGCTCATGCCTGTAATCCCAGCACTTTGGGAGGCCGAGGCAGGCAGATCACGAAGTCAAGAGATCGAGGCCATCCTGGCCAACATGGTGAAACCCTGTCTCTACTAAAAAAGTACAAAAATTAGCTGGGTGTGGTGGCACACACCTGTAGTCCCAGCTACTCAGGAGGCTGAGGCGGGAGAACTGCTGGAATCCAGGAGGCAGAGATTGCAGTGAGCTGAGATCGCACCACTGCACTCCAGCCTGGTGCCTGGTGACAGAGCAAGACTCTGTCTCAGANAGTGAGCTGAGATCGCACCACTGCACTCCAGCCTGGTGCCTGGTGACAGAGCAAGACTCGTTGTCAAAAAAAAAAAAAAAAAAGAGAAATGCCTTGAGCAGACACAGGAGGCGGCTAAGGCATCAGACTCACCTCTATGGTTCCTACTGGCGCAGGTCCTGCCAGGCACGTCTCAGGAGCCCGCTGGTCACCTCCCCTGAAGCCTACTGTCACCTACTTAGGGTTACGAACAAGAACAACCCTGCCCTCCACAACTGATCAGGACAGGACCAGTGAGATTCTGGGCCTTGAGATCTGGGTAGAACAGAGGAGTACAGGTGATGTCCACTCATATTTCACATGAAGGCATGGAAACACAGGGGCTGTGGAAGAGCATCGTTTCACCATGAGTATAGCAAAGCTCTATTAAGGGGAAAGCAAAGGAGACAACCAAGGGCATGTGGTCCTCCAAAGAATGCAGAGTAAGCTTAGTGCAAGAGGGCACTTGAGTTCCTGATGTCAAGCCCTTCTGACAGCTGCTAACCCTGGGCCTCAGAATGAGCTGCCTTTCTCACTGCATAGCTTGATCGTGTCCTAGAAATCATGCACACTCTCAACAATCTTTAGTGATTCAGTGCTTTCCCGTATGAACCTTGCCAGGAAAGGAGCTACTGCCTCTCCCGATGCACACCCCTCACCTCAGCCACCTGGGCCACTGGGGCCCTCAGTCACCATTCCACATGAAGGCTAGGTGAGGCTGGTTCCAGTTCAGGCTTTAGGTATCCGGTGATCACTAGAACGGTAGCTCACAGTCTTCATTCATTCACCAGCTCACACACTCACTCATTCCATGGTCCCTCAGGGGCCTCTCCTGCCAGCACCACGGATCGCAGATCTCTTGGACTGCCGACTCCTGCCTCCCTGCACTTGTGCACAGCCATTTGTCCTGCATCTGTGCATGCTCATGTCCTTGCCCATTTCACTGGACTCGTGCCCGTCGTGTTTGGCCTTCTGATGTCCTCTGAAGGTCTACCTGCCTAGTCTTTTTTTTTTTTTTTTTGATATAGAGTCTTTCTCTGTCACCCAGGCTGGAGTGCTGTGGCTCAATCTCGGCTCACTGCAACTTCCACCTTCCAGGTTCAAGCGATTACCTGCCTCAACCTCCTAAGTAGCTGGGAAGACAGGTACGTGCCACCACGCCCAGCTACTTTTTTTTTTTGTATTTTTAGTAGAGACAGAGTTTTATCATGTTGGCCAGGCTGGTCTTGAACTCCTGACCTCCAGTGATCTGTCCACCTCAGCCTCCCAAAATGCTGGGATTACAGGTGTAAGCCACTGTGTCCAGCGAACCTGCCCCGTTTTTGACTCCTAACTTACCCTGACTCTTGGCACTTTCTGGCAACATTCCACCCTAGCTACATTCTGAACTCACCCCCAACTCTGACTAACTTTCCTTCCTCCAGGGCTGGTCGCACAGCCTTGACTGTCCTCACTCCCAGCCTTGTCCCTATTCTTCCAAACCCCACTCCACGCCCCTTTCAACAATCCATGACTCCCTAAAGGCCACACTCACAGGCGCAGAGCAGATACTCTCCCCATGCCAGGCACAGGACTCTGCACGGCACAGGGAGCCGACAGACTTAGCCAACAATAAATCCAATTCAGCCGGGCACGGTGGCTCAAGCCTGTAAACCCAGCACTTTGGGAGGCCGAGGCGGGTGGATCACGAGGTCAAGAGATCGAGACCATCCTGGTCAACATGGTGAA
>NW_016107370.1:1949639-1967551 GCF_001604975.1 Cebus imitator | reverse complement strand
TGCCTGAACCCGGGAGGCGGAGGTTGCGGTGAGCCGAGATCGCGCCATTGCACTCCAGCCTGGGTAACAAGAGCGAAACTCCATCTCAAAAAAAATAAATAAATAAATAAATCCAATTCAATGTGCCAGATTTGCACAACACAGAACTCTCAGTGCCCAGATATCCACTAAGATCTAAATTTCAACTAGAATTTCTGTGAATGGCAGACTTGCTTGTAGAGAGATGGGGAAGGTAACCCAACTCAAGCAACAGACATCATTTTATTGCTATAGCTGATTTAATCAATGTGCCTTCCCAAAGTAAAAGAAACCCACTAAGTAACATTTTCCAGTCTCTTACCTAAGAGTTTAAACACATAGCACTACGAACTCCTTCCTGCAAATCAATCTCCTGCTTGGTCCAGGCCCCAGGGTAAACTTCCCCAGGACAGCTTCATCCACAGACCCAACAGTGGTTGTCTCCATTGTATGCTGGAGGTGATGTGACTAGCCATTTTCCAACACTGCTACATGACATGGCTCTTCTAACCCCCATTCTAAGGCAAAGTCCCAAGTCACCTCTATTCCTCATCAGGCAAGGGGGAAGAAACAGTGCCAGGCAAACCACCTTCAGTCCTCACCTCCCACTAGATAATGAATCCCTGAACCAAACACGGCACAGTCACTTTTCTTTTTCGTTTTAAGACAAGGTCTCACTCTGTCACCCAGGCTGGAGTGCGGTAGTGGGATCCTAGCTCACGAAGCCTCTAACTCATGAGCTCAAATCCTCTTGCCTCAGTCTCCTAAGTAGCTAGGACTACAGGTGCACACCACCACACCCAGCTAATTTTATTTATTGTATAGACGGGGTCACACCATGATGTCCAGGCTGGTCTCAAACTCTTAGCCTCAAGCAATCTTCCAACTTCAGCCTCCCAAATTGCTTAGGCGTGAGCCGTTGCACTAGGCCCAAAGTCACCTGTCTGTGCTGATCTAAGGCCTGACAGTCTTCATGACGTCACAACAGGCAACTCTGCCACATCTCCTGGATTAATCACAATATTAAAATTACTTTCCATCTTATCAGGCTACAAGTGTCTAAGGGATGACAATATCAAAGGTGGAGTAATGCAGGAACGTAGAAGCGGAATAAACCCAGGATCCAGTCAGATCCCGAGTACTCAGAAATTAGCATTCTGCCAGAATTGGGCATTTGTGACCAAAAAAAAAAACTGTCCTGGCCCCATGTCTGCTCACTGCTAGCACACATGCCAAGCAGAGGGTAAGTCCCGGTGCCACCAGGGAAGGACCAGAAGCAGAGAGGAAGCAGGCCAGAGACCAAGGGAGGAGCAGAGAGCCTTGCTACTCATAGCGTGACAGTCCATGAACCAGCAGGGTCAACAGCACCAGGAGGCTACCTAAAAATGCAGAGTCTTGGGCCCATCCCAGCCCTGCTGAATCATCATCTGTATTTTAAAAAGATCCAAGTGATTCGTGTGCAAACTAAAGTGTGAGAAGTACACTCTAGACAACAGGGGCTCCCGAGAGGTACGCAACACCAGCAGCAAGCAGGAGCTTTTACGTGGAAAAGATGCACCAAGTGGTGGAACGAGAAAAGACCTTCAAAACTGGCCAGACCCTGCTTCAAATCTAGGGTCTATCACCTACCAGTGGAGCATGCGTCAGCTGGTCACTCAAACTGAGTCTCAGTAGGGATGTGAAGTACAACTTTACAGGGACTGTGAGTGTAAAGAAACCAGCACACAGCAAACCTGCCACAAATACTGCTTCCCTTTCCATAATGAAGCCAATACCAGCCCAGCGCGGCTGTGTAGACCTGCGATGGAGACAGGGGATTAGGAACACCTGAGAGAGAAGAAGGGCCCAAACTAGCACTATCTTTGTCAACGGAAGGAGAGACTCAAAGTTATCCACAAATCTGAATACTGCAGGGCACCAGAGAAATCTCATTGCTAAATTTATTTAAATGTCCACCCACCCATTCCAGAACAGCATTATCCAAGAGAAGCATAATAAAAGCTCATATCTAGTTTTACATTTTCTAGCAGTCAAGTTTTAAAAAGAGGAAAAAAAAGGATTGGGCACAGTGGCTCATGCCCATAATCCCAACACTTTGGGGGGCCAAGTGGGAAAGATCACTTGAGTCCGGAAGTTTGACACCAGCCTGGGCAACACAGCAAGATCCTCACCTCTAGAAAAAAAAAAAAAAGTTTTAGTTTTTTGAATAGGAGAAAAAAAGAGGGGGAAGAAGGTGAAATGTCCAAAATGTTACGAATTCGACATGTAATCAATATAAAAAACTAACAAGATATTCCATTTTTTCTATTACATCTTCAATCCCTGATATATAAGTTACAGCTCATCCCAATTAGGATTTGCCATATTTCAAGTGCTCAGTAGTCATATGTGGCTAGTGGCTACCATATTACTGGACAGAGTAGATCCACAACTAAAATAATTATTCATAGATCCTTCTCCACTCACCCTTCTATCACCCCCAAATCCCAGTGTGCAGAATATAAGCACTAGGCATTGTCAAACAAACGTGGGAAGCAAAGTGCCAGGGGAAAGGGTCAGAATGTAGGTTTTTGCTAACCTGGCATATTTTCACAATCAAGTTTTGTTTTGTTTTAAACTTTGGTCAACACAAATCGCACCCACAGACAAACAACCTCAAGTGCAGCCACTCAATGGAAAAATTTTCCAGGAGCAAAATAAAGTTCAAATGCTAGATTATAAATACAAAATTCAGACAAGATTCTCCAACCACAAATGAAAGTAGAGCCAAGTAGGAACAAATATATTACCCTTGTGCCTACATTTCAAAAAACCCACTTTTAACCTGATATAGGGCAGCTGTAACTGAAGCCCTAGAGACAAGGAGGAGACACACAGTCTGTTTTCACAGTCAAAAACAAATTTACTTGCCAATGAGGTAAGGCATGACAGGAGACAATACCCTCCAAGAAAGAAAAAAAAAAAAAAATGCTGGGACTAAGGCTACTCTCCCAAAACAGAGACCAAAGACCACAAAGCAACAGCTAGGATTGCCGGAAGGACTTACCACATATATTCTGCTGAACACTTCATATGCATTTAATCCCCCTAACAACCAACCCTCAGGAAACGTACGGTTTAGAATTGAAGGACCCTGTTCAAGGTCCCGTGGCTAGGAAGTGCCAGAACACAGGTTTACATCATTGACAGTTAGGCAATCAGGTTTATATCGCTGAGAGCTTGTGCAAAGGCAAGTGAAAATCTCCATGGCCTTTATCAACCAGATTTCATCAGAACACAAAGCAAAATAAGTTTTCAAACCACCTCTCCCATCTTGCTAAGTTAAATCAGCAAAACCATTAAGAACCAGCTTCTCTGGCCGGGTGTGGTGGCTCATGCCTGTAATCTCAGCACTTTGGGAGGCCGAGGCAGGAGGATTACCTGCCAAACTCCTGAAGTCAGGCGTTCCAGACCAGCCTGGCCAACATGGTAAAACCCCATCGCTACTAAAAATATGAAAATTAGCTGGGCGTGGTGGCATATGCCTGTAATCCCAGCTACTTGGGAGGCTGAAGTAGGAGAATCACTTGAACCAGGGAGTAGGAGGTTACAGTGAGCCGAGATTGTGCCACTGCACTCCAGCCAGGCGACAGAGCAAGACTCCATCTCAAAACAACAACAACAAAAAAACAAGAACTAGCTTCTCAACAAGTACCTGGGTAACGCTTAACTTAATCAACTCGTGTTTTCAGGTTCATATAAGGATTATAAATAGGAGGTGGACTAAATACCATCAAAACATAAAAGAGCTGGGCACAGTGGCTCATGCCTCTAATCCCAGTACTTTGGGAGGTCAAGGAAGGCAAATCACTTCAACCCAGGTGTTTGAGGCCAGACTGGGCAAAACAGGGAGATCCCGTCTCTACGAAAAATAAAATTAGCTGGGCATGGTGGCATGTGCCTGTGGTCCCAGCTACTCAGGAGGCGGAGGTGGGAGGATCACTTGAGCCCTGGAGATTGAGGCTGCAGTGAGCAAAGATCGCACCACTGCACTCCAGCCTAGGTGACAGAGTGAGACCCTGCCTCAAAAAAATAAAATAAAACACAAGATAAACTTTGTAAGGCAGAGAGAAGGTAATGATGAATGCAGTCTTGGGCTAGGACTGCAGCGCTAGGTTCTAATTCCAAACCTGCTATTGATTACCACAATGTGGGCTCATTGTAGAAAATGCGGTAACTACAAATAAGTGAAATACCTCCAGCTCTGGGGTCCTTTAGAACAGAGGGCTTTGAATTTTGTAGCCTATTAGGTTTTTCAATGATCTAATTCTTACTATTCAACTCCCTAGAAAGAATTTGTTCCTCACAAAAGAAAATGATAAAATCAATACCCATTACTGGCCCCCGGAGTCAGCCTCAGGGAAAGGAGGAGTCTGTGTCCCAAAATGCAAAGATTGATGGTAAGAAAACAGTTCAAGAACCACAACGCCCTGATTTTATCTTTAGGTCTCCATGGATCACTCAAGTTGTCTAAAAGCTCTAATTATGTAAAGCTGTAATAATAACTGACTGAAAACAGAAGAATACAAAATCTGCATTTGGGGCCCCTGAAGACTGTCCTTAAAGAAGGCTCCTTCGTAGGGAACATGCGAGACAGCTAAAAAAGCCGCTCTGCGTCTGTCTAAAAATTTCTTATTTCAGTCTCCAGATTTAGATTAAACAGAATTTGCTCTCCCTCATTATAAAACAGCCAGAATTTAGAACTTCCTGCCGTAGAAGATGATTCAAAGAATTCTTTAAACTGTGTTTATTTATTGTCGGAACAAAAGATTCTTCTCGGCACCACTTTTAATTTGCTTTGATTTCCTCAGCCTTTTCAAAGAATACATAAAACAAATACATCTCTCTAGCCCTTCTCCTTCCAATCTGTATCCTCACCCCAGTGCCCAATAAAATAAGTCTTTTCAACATGCTGTTTCTAGAGCCATCTCTGGTGTAAATGCAGATGCTCTGCTCTCTGTGCTGACTACAGTCAGAAAAATCTGGCTAAATACAAAGGTCCTGAGTGTATCTCAAACTTCTCCACTGCGTAGTCTCACTCCAGAAGTCATCAGCTGTCACCTCCAACGTGAACGGCGTCGGTGTCTTTGCTGTTTAGCGCCTGCTGTGCCCTCTCTGGGCACCTCCTGGCCTCCACACCTCGATTTACCCCTCAGTCCTCCAACTGTGCTCCCGCAACGCAGAACAGCACAGTGACAAGGAGCATGTTTCAAATCCTGTTTCCACTTCCACTGACGAGCGGGGAGGGTCTCTGTTTCCCCACTGGGGGAAAGGCACGTACAGCTCCTCCCATCATTTCAGTATCAGATGAAGTAACACAATAGCTGATGCGGTGGTACATGCCTGTAGTGCCGGCTGCTTGGGAGGCCAAGGCAGGAGGATAGGAGGATCCCCTGAGCCCAGGAGTTCAAGTCCAGCTAGTTTGAGTCCAATCTGGGCAACACAGCAGGACCCCCATCTCTAAGAAAATGGGATAACAGAAGCAAAGCACCATCCCCTACTGCAGCACCTGCAGGTTTAAGCTCCCGGGATCATCTTCACCTTCCAACTTGCTGAAACACACGTTCTGAGTTCTTCAGCCGCCCCTGCCACTTCGTTTAGGTTTTGTTTTTGTTTTTTTTTTTTGAGATGGAGTCTTGCTCTTGTTACCCAGGCTGGAGTGCAATGGCNAAAAAAAAAACAGATTGTAACTAACAAATAGTAAAAAGTAGGCAAAAAGCTCAACACACAATGATAAAGGGATCATTTCCAGCCAGAGAATATAAAAATTCCTTTTTGTTGTTTTGTTTTGTGAGAATATAACAATTCTAAATATACGCGCATCCAACATTGAAGCACTTAGATTTATAAAGCAAACATTACTAGATCAAAATAAAGAGATACAGAATATATATTCTTTTCATCAGCATATGCAACATTTTCCAAGATAGACCATATGTTAGGCCACAAAAAAGTTTCAAGAAATTTTGAAAAGTCAAAATTATATCAAGTAACTTCTCATATCATAATGGAATAAAATTAGAAATTAATACTATGACAACCTCTGGAGAGCACATAAAGACATGAAAATTAAACAATATGTTCCTCAATAGCCATTGTGTTGATAAGGAAATTAACATGAATATCAAAACAACGCTTGAAATAAATGAAAATGAAAACACAACATACTAAAACCTGTGAAATACAGTAAAAGCAGTGCTAAAAGGAAAGTTTATAGCAATAAATGCCTGCATCAAAAAAGTAGAAAGATTACAAAGTACAACCTAACAATGAATCTCAAAAACCTAGAAAAGTAAGATCAAACCAAACCCAAAATTAGTAGAAAAAAAGAAATAATAAAGATCATAGCAGAACTAAATGAAATAGAAACTAAAACACACAAAACATCAACAAAATAAAAAAATGGTTCTTCAAAGACATAAAGAAAATTGACAAACTTCTAGCTAGAATAACCAAGAAGAGAGAAGATCCAAATTAAAACATTCAGAAATGAAAAAGAAGACATTTATACCATAGAAATACAAAAAATCGTTAGAGACTATTGAAACAACTATATGCTGACAAACTGGAAAACCTTGAGGAAGTGAATAAACTAGTATACAAGTTTATTTGTATACAATGAATATACAAACCTCTTAAGATTAACCAAAAAAACTAATCACACAGAAATAGAAAACCTAAACTGATCAATAATGAGTAGTGAGATTTATGCAGTAATATAAAGTCTCCCAACAAAAAAAAGTTCAAAAATTCTACCAAAAACACATATGAAGAACTAATACCAATCTTCCTGAAACTATTTCAAAAAATAAAAAAATGGAAGGGGAAAGATTTTTCCCTATTTCACTCTTTGAGGTCAGCATTACTCTGATACCAAAACCAGATAAAGACATACACACACACATACACACACACACACACACACACACAGAGGAAAACTAAAGGCCAGTATACCTGATGAATATAGATGCAAATATCTTCAACAAAACACTAGCAACCCAAATGCAACTGCACATCAAAAAGATAACATATCACAATGAGGTGAGATTTATCGCCGGAACGCAAGAATGTTTCAACAAAAGGAAAGCAATAACTGTGATACATCACATCGTCGGAATGAAAAAAGAACCATATGATCATATCAATCGAAGCAGAAAAATCATTTGATAAAATTCAACATCCCTTCATCATAATAACTCTCAACAAACCAGACACAGAAGCAATATACTTAAAATAAAAGCCACATATGACAAACCCGCAACAAACATCATACTAGCTGGTGAAAAGTTGAGAGCCTTTTCTCTAAGAACTGGAACAAGACAAAGATACTCACTTTCACCACTCTCATTTAACATAGTACTGGAAGTCCTACCCAGAGCAATCAGGCAAGATAAGGAAATAAAAGGCATCCAAACTGGGAAAAAAGGAAGTTAAATTGTCCCTCTTTGCTAATAACATAATATTATACCTAGGAAAACATAAAGACTCTACCAAAAAACTCTTAGATTTGATCAGTGAATTCAGTAATGTTTCAGAATACAAAATAAATGTACAAAATCAGTAGCATTTCTATAAACCAATAATGATCCAGACAAGAAAGAAATCAAGAAGGCAATCCCATTTTCAATAGCTCAAAAACAAACAAACAAACAAACAGAAATAACTTTAACCAAGGAGGTGAAAGATCTCTACAAGGAAAACTACAAAATGCTAATGAGAAAAATGATATATTTTACAAACAAGTGGAACAACATTCCATACTAATACATCAGAAGAATTAATATTGTTAAATTGACTGTACTGGACAGGCATGGTGGCTCACATCTGTAATCCAGCATTTTGGGAGGCAGAGACAAGCAAATCACCTGAGGTCAGGAGTTCGAGAGCAGCCTGGTCAACATGGTGAAACCCTGTGTCTACTAATAATATAAAAGTTACCTGGGCATGGTGGCATACACCTGTAATCCCAGCTACCCAGGAGGCTGAGGCAGGAGAATAGCTTGAACCCAGGAGGCAGAGGTTGCAGTGAGCCAAAACAACACCATTGCACTCCAGCCTGGGTGACAAGAGCAAAATTCCATCTCAAAAAAAGAGAAAGAAAAGAGAGAAAGAAAGAAAGAAAGAAAGAAAGAAAGAAAGAAAGAAAGAAAGAAAGAAAGAAAGAAAGAAAGAAGGAAAGAAAAAAAAAAAAAAAAAAAAAAAAACTAGGCTCTTCGCGGTGGCTCACACCTGTAATCCCAGCACTTCGGGTGGCGGAAGTGGGCAGATGACAAGGTCAGGAGTTCGAGACCAGCCTAACCAACATGGTGAAACCCCATCTCTACTAAAAATACAAAAAACTAACCGGCACGGTGGTATGCACCTGTAATCCCAGCTATTCGGCAGGCTGAGGCAGGAAAATCGCTTGAACCCGTGAGGCAGAGATTGCAGTGAGCCAAGGACGCACCACTGCACTCCAGCCTGGGCGACAGAGCGAGACTCCATCTCAAAAAAAAAAAAAAATGCTTCCAAAATCTCCCCTCTTCACCACTTTCACTGAATATTGCTTAAACATTTTCAGTTCCTAAAAACACAGAAAAGCTGAATAACTTCGAATATTATTAATAAAATGCCGCCAATACTTTGGCAGTACATAAATCAAATTGTAATTCAGAGGCTGTTTACACACAACTAAGATTTCAACAAAGATCTGTGGTATCACTTTCTAAAATTTCGGTTCTATTATTGTTTGGTGTTTTATTGAACCTGATTGTAAAACTCAAGACTGCCAAATGTTTCTGAAGAGATGAAAAGTAATTGCTGCAGGAAGTAAAGGATATTTTATCACTTGCAGTTTTTTTGTTTTTCGGTTTTTTTTGAGACAGTCTCCCTCTGTCACCCAGGCGGAAGTGGAGTGGCACAATCTCAGCTCACTGCAACCTCCACCTCCTGGGTTCAAGCAATTCTCCTGTCTCACACTCATGAGTAATTGGGATTACAGGCGCCACCACTATGCCTGGCTATTTTTGTATTTTTAGTAGAAACCGGGTTTCACCATGTTGGTCAGGCTGGTCTTGAACTCCTGAACTCAGGTGATCCGCCCACCCAAGCCTCCCAAAGTGCTGGGATTACAGGCATGAGCCACCGCGCCTGGACTGCCTGCAGTTTTTGGTTTCTGCTTTTGGCTAATTCCGATTAGTTGAGGGTTATAAAGCATGTCATCCTATTTGAGAGTGTTCCATTATGATCATTCCTCATGTGTCTTCAGACAATGTTCACCACGATCTCTTTCTCGGGGAGTCTTAACTGCAGCTGTCAAGGCTAGATCTTTTTTGTAAGTTACAATGAGTTGGATTTATTTTCATTCAAACTTCTTTTTTTTTTTTTTTTTTTTTTAAGATGGGGTTTCACAATGTTGGTCAGGCTGATCTTGAACTCCGGACCTCAGGTGATCTGCCCGCCTTGGCCTTCAAGGTGCTTGGATTACAGGCGTGAGCCACCACACCCAGCCTTCATTGAAACTCCTAAGTCTTATGTATGTACCATATGATTCTAAGTACAGCCATGCAACGCAAACCAACGTTTTGGTCAACAATGGCCCACATATACATGGTAGTCCCATAGATTATAATCCCATAGATTATATATTTTTCCTGTATCTTTTGTTTGTTTGGATTGGTCAAAAACACAAATAGTTACCATTGTGTTAAAACTGCCTACAATATGCAGTACAGTAACATGCCGTATAGGTTTACAGCCTAGGAGCAATGGGCTATACCATGCAGCCTAGGTATACAGTAGGCTATAGTAGGCTACACCATCTCTGTTTGCCTAAGTACATTCTAATAATGTGTGCACAATGACAATACTGTCTAATGATACATTTCTCAGAATATACCTCTGCATTGACACATGACTGCATTTAGCAAAAAGAAATAAAACTTGGCAGGGCACAGTGGCTCACGCCTGTAATCCCAGCACTCTGGGAGGCCAAGGCGGGCGGATCACCTGAGGTCAGGAGTTCAAGACCAGCCTGACCAACATGGTGAAACCCCGTCTTTAAAAATATTACATATACTAAAAAAAAAGAGAAATAAAAACTTATGTTCACATAAAGACCTGTTCACACAAATGTTTACAGTAACTTTACTCACAATTACCAAAAACTGGGAACAACCCTAATGTCCTTCAACCAGAAAATACTCAACTGTGGTACATCCATATAGCAGAATACTACTCAGCAATGACACAGAACCAAGTATCGAAACACAGAGAAATATGGATGAATCTCCAAACATCTTGCCATCTATCTGACATTCTGGGAAAGCCCAAACCACAGGAAGAGAGAACCATGTCCAGTGGGACACTGGATGCCAGGGGCAGGAGAGGCTGACTACAAAGAGACAGCGAGAGGAAATGCTCTGATGTGATGAGCCTATTCTGCTTCACCTGCAGAGGTAGATAAGCAACGCTATACCTATGCCAAGACCCACAGAACTCCACACCACAGAGTACATTTTACTGTACACAAATTTTAAATTTTTTAAGCTAATTCTTTAACCATGATTTGGTTAAAGATCACCTCTAAAATAAAATGAACACAAAGGTGTGTGTTTCTGTAACGTTTGATCAAGTCTGCTGTCTTGTTCTGATGGTCCTGGGATTAGGAGTAGATGATGGGGAATGAAGGAGTCAGTTTCCCTGTACTGGCAACTCTACTCCGGCTGTGAACAGCCAGCTAGAGTTCTGCCAAGGATACCGTAAAGGTTGTTCAAAGCCAACTGGAGATCAACTGTATTGCACAGCAAAGTCCAAGAGAACATTTCAAGAGAAGAAATAATTGGGAGAGGGGAGAACACGAACCCTAAAATTCTAACTCCCAGTCAAAGGCATCAGAAGATTCCACTGACAAGATGGCAATCTCCTTCCTAGACCTTGTCTAAAATGAGTCAAGGTGGGTGGGGGCAGGGAATCGCTGAGAGAAAAGAGCAAAAGAAAAAGAGAGCGTGTGTGCTCCTGAACCAGGCTGTGCTGAGCGTTCCCAACGCCCTGGCTCCCATGTTCCTTAACATGGAAAAAATGACTCTGAATAGGCAGTGGATAAAAACAAGAAGGGTTCAACACCCAGTTACACTTTCTTTCCAGTGTGCTCTCCTCAGCCAAACCCACACATTCCTGCTCTGGAGGGGACGGACCGCAGGTCGTCCTCAGGCAGTGCTGTAGGCACCGCCGGCCAGGGGCTGGGCTCAGGGCTCCAGTGACAGAACTGCAGGCACCAGGTCCCCATGGCTCTCCCAGGAAGGAACATGCCTTAGCTTATCCTGCACTCTCACCGCCACATTCCCCAGCCCAGAAGACTCTCCCGCTCCAGGGAGGCCTGGGCCTGCCACATTGTTATCCCTCAGCGTGAGATCAACACCTGAGGCAAGCTCCAATCCAACGTGAGCTCATGACTCCCGCCCCAGAGAACCAGCTCTCCAACCCTCAGCAGCATTTGCAGCTGGAAAGACTGGTCTAAATGCAAAACAAATGCTATCTTCAGGAGGCTTCAAGGGGGAGGGAGACGAACAAAGCTAAAAACCACCAAGACTGAAAACCAGAACATTCCATGACATGCAATGCCCTATGAAGAGGTTTTCTGAACATATTCGCAATGTATAGCCATGGCAAGGGGGTGGCTGTCAAAAGTTAAGCAAAAATCCCTGCCTCTCAAAAGACAAGAATGAAGGACTAAATGATACGACAGCTTATTGTATTAAGCTAATTAAGGTTTATCATATTAGCCATCTGAGTTTGAGTTGGCATCAGAAACGCAGGGGCAGCACACCGTGCAGCATGGATTCGGATCTGCCTCGCAAGCATATTCCTGCCACACTCATACACAGAACCTCTGGCAGTCAGAAATGATGGAGAATTGAAAACCAATTTTAGCACAGTGATTTGTAAAGAATTTTGTTCCATCATGTAAGCTATTTACTGGTATATCCACCCGAGATTACATTTATCTCTATTAAATACTCCATAAAGTACTCTGAGCTAACCATGCACTCTTGCTTCCCTTTTGCCAGTTTTATCACACAGTGGATGTTCTGTAGCCAAATGAAAAACATTTTAACAATAAAACCCTTGCATACTTGACATCCTTCACCAACTGCCAGCATACAACTTAACCAATTCCAAGATCCTCCTCGGCATGGCTGAAAAGCCCCCATTCTGCTGAACACGGACAGGAACAAAATGCCTACTTCAAAGTAGGGGAAAATTTTATTTTCAATCATGTCTTCTATGGGCTCCTCTTGACTGTACTTTTCCCAAAAACCGGCAGAAAGGCAGGACCAGTTCTATCTGTTGTTGAGATCATACTGGATCCCATTCTGGAGCTGCTGGTTTCCTGTTTGGGGAAGTTGCAGTTCTTTTCACAAGGAACCCAAGGCAAAATGTTGAGTGTTCCCCCGTCAGCCTCCTCAGCCTTTGTTCTTCACTTTGCCACTCTCCTTACTGCTTCCTTCTCCTCTCCCTCCTCTCCAACCTCTGGTTTTGGAGGGTGCATGAAAACGCCTGCTCAAACCTAACTGCAATCTTTAAAGGCATCAGACATTTTCTACCACCCATTCCAGTCCACCTTTGAGTTAACAGGCATCTTTTCACAGAGGAAGCCAGACTACCCGGCTTCCTCCTGGCATTGCATTAGTATTCCACATTAAATATATGCCACAAAGAATCCAACGGCGAACTCACCGTCAACAGCCCCCAAAATCAATACAAGACATTCCACCACTTGACTCGAAGTGAAAAACCTTTCAGGTTAACACGAGAGAGCAAGGTAAAAGAAAGGTGATGCATGAACAAAAGGCAAATCTACCTCCAGACTCCTCAAATCCTAAAAAGGTGGCTAGGCTGCCTCGATTTGGTGAAACACTTCCTTTTCTTGTAATCATCGGGAAAATGCCACATGTGTACTGCTGTCGTCTTATGCAAAACAGCACATTCTCCACAAGGCCCTGGCGCCTACCATTCTCCAATCGCTTCCTTCCAGGCCTGACTCTCCCGACTGCCCAGACACATGCCATTTAATGAAGGCATTCCGATTTTGTCTTGATCGCAATACCATCATGAAGTCACTCTAATCCCATTAAACTGGGATCACATTAAGAGCATTTCTTCTCCACTCTGAACCCAATTTTATCTCCTGGGTAGCAATCCACGGTCCGTCTGTGTCTAAATGGATCTGCAAATCAATATTTAAATTCATGCTCAAAACAGCGTATCTCACCTTGTGAACCTTGACCTTTTGGAAAGATTTTAGACCAATGTTCAGTTACTGTCACACGGCTGCATTCTCAGCAAATAGGAAAGGGTTAAAAGCGGCCCCAGTCAACAGGCCTACAAGGAAAAAAAAGACAGCATGTATGGCTAACAGCATCACTGGAATGTATTTATGCCCATTTCCTAGAACAATATTGTTACCTTTTGGCCTTCATTATACTCAGAAGCATCCCCAACACCCTTTAGTAGCTTCTAAAAGAAAAAGCACAACACAGAACATAGCCTGCAAGAGAAAAAAAGCATGCAAAGTAGCATTCTCCAGCAACAAACAAACTACCATCACAAACCCCTCAGTTCATTTTGGTTTTGTTTTGTTAAAAACACCGAGAAAGAGAGAGACTGCATCCACCAAGTGTCCCCACCCTAGCAAGGCACATTTTTTTCTTCTAATAAGGGACATAAATCTCAGTTCCTTGTCCATCCCTTAAGCAAAAGAAAAAGGCAGGAAAAGCCCAAGTCATCTCAGACCCTGCAAACCTGCACCTTTTTTTTTCCATCTTCTCTACCCAGAATCTTTTAGGGCTCCATTAGTCACGTACCAGTGCTGTGTGGTGTCTAAGTGTGCATTCACATACTGTGTAGGGATGGTACCTTCCTGCAAGCTCCTCTGCTTTTGGCTGCCATGAAGGGAGGAAGCTGCTATCCTACTGTAGTAGCTCAGTGACTGCATTGTGTTCAGGAGCTGATCTGCCTCAAACCAGTTTCAGCCGGTTCTGGTCACCCTACATAAAAAAGCTATGGCAACCCTCGCTGAGTTGCCAACAAGTCCCTGAAAATCATCAGCACACGGGGGATCTCGCTGGGGGTGGCTCTTCCCTCTTAGGTCTTCCTGAGGAGAGGAAGGTCATCGTGTGTCCTCCCACCCCACGAGCACCCAGCCTTGGAGAGGCTCACCTTGCAAGCACCCCAGAGCCCCTCAAGGCCCATCCCCCCTCCCCTCCACCCCACAGCCCACCGCAGACACTGTTTCCCCCTCCTTCTCCTTCCCCCACTTACCTCCCACAACCTGGCTCAGATCTTTGTGTACGTGTGTGTCAGTGTGTGTTCTCTGTGTTGGTGGCTGACAAAGAGCCCCCAAGAAAGCGAGCTATGTGTGTCTGCTCACACGGGATGCGTCGGCTGCAGAGCCGGCCTGGCCTCCTAGCACAGTGGTGCTGGCTTGTTGACCAGGCTCCTCTCTGCTGTCACCCCCACCCCACCCAGCCCCCTCCTCCCATCCGTCCCTCTCCTCTCTCTCCCAGCCCTGTCACCACCACCAGCAGCCCCCCAGTCTCCTCCTCCTCCTCCTCCAACCTTCTCTTCTTTCAAGCACCTGGGGGGAGAAGTCCAAATCCCTTCACCTCGGGGGAAGAAAACTGGGGCTGTCTGGGGAGGGGGCGGGGGGCGAAGGCAGGGCCAGGGGGAGAGGGGGCACGGAGGCCTCTGCATCTGTGCCCGGCCAGCGCCGGCGGGGGGAGCAGGAGAGCCGTGCTCACGTGGCCCCCCTCTCGGAACCTGCGGGGCCTAGCCCGGGCGGCTCCTCCACGGCCCCCCAAGCCGGCTGGCGGGGCGCGAAGGCCGGCCGTCCCCAAGGCCGGGGTGGGACAGGCCACTGCGGGCAGGCCCAGGGGCTTGAGCTTCACGCGCTCACCCCAGACCGCAGGGGTGGGCTCCAGGGGCCGCGCCCCGCCTCTGCCCGGCGCCCACCCGCGCCCCTGCGTCCGGCTGCCTTGCGCCCCTCGCTCGCCCCGGCCGCCCCCGCCGCCCCCAGCCCCGGAGGCGCACACCCACCCCCGTCCCGGGGTTGGCCTTCGCGGCGGTCAAGCCCGGGCGTCTGGGCCGCAGCTCGGATGACCTTTGTTCAGCGCGGCGCCGCCGGCGGCTGCTGCTGTGGCTGCTGCTGCTGTCGTCGGAGCGGCGGCGGCGGCGGCGGCGGCGGCGGCTTCCATGTTACGGGCGTGTCATCTGCGTTCCCGCCGCCGGGGTCTGTGTGTGCGTGTGCGGTGGAGCGGCCTCGCCGCCGCAGCCGCCGCCTCCCGGGCTCCCTGGCCGCCGCCGCCGCCTCCGGGCCTCGCCGAGCGCCCGGCCCGGGCCCCGCGCCTCCCCGGGCACCGCGCTCTAGGCCGCGCGGCGGCGGCGGCGGCCGGCCCGCCACGCCGGGGCCTACGGCTGGGGGTGCGGGCCCGGGCGGCGGCGGCGGCGGCGGCGGCTCGGCCCGGGCGGCGAGCGAACAAAAGGGAGCGCGGGCGAGGGGGAGGGGGCGGCCGGTGGGGGAAGGGAGGCTCCGGGAGCCGGGCGGCGGCGGCGGCGCGAAGCCCCGTGGCCGGCGGGCGCCGACGCCCGGCCGCTGCCGAGCGCCGGAGTCCGGCGGCGGCGAGGAGGCGCCCCGCGGACCCGCCGAGTCTCGCCCGCACGGGGCCGCAGGCTTGCGGCTTCGCCCCGGGAGCGGAGCGGGGCGGTGGGGCTGGTGAGGGGCGCAGGGAGGGCTGCTTTTTTCCAACGACATTTCGGGCTGTGCTCACCCAGTCCTTTCCGTGGCCCCAAGCCGCGACTTACTCGAGTGGAAGGAAGCAAGGCCTCGCCAAAGATGGTTGAAAAGACCGTGAGCCTCTACCCAGGATCTTGAAGCCAAGGTGGTGTTTTTGTTCTCCTCGTAATGGTGGCAAATAAGTAAGAAGAGAGCACGCTATCTTCAGACAAATTAAATCTGAAATTCTCCCTGGAGGTGGAAGAAGGGGCTCTCCTCGGGTTAGTTAGTGGTTTGGAGCCCTTTTCGCCTTCAACTGAGCCACAAAAGAATGGAAGACACCCCCTGGGGTGGGGAGAAAGCCCTGGTGTAAAAGACACACGTTTTGCTTTCAGAGAAAAAGCCACTGGGGCCAGATTGAAACATGGCATGTTCAGTTCATGTTAGGTTTTTTTTCTTTCTTAATGGGGGAATGATACTGAGTAAACAAGATGTAATAGCTAGGTCTTTAAATTCTACAAGGGAGAAGGTGTACAAATGTAACAAGCACATATTGTCCATACAGCAGGTGGTCATAGCCCACGGAACACAAAAAGATACATATGTAAGCCTGCTAAAGGTCACGAAGGTGTATAATCGTGACCCGTGCAAGGGCGACAGACGATAGATTTCCATTCCAGATGAGCTATGCTGCTTTCCCAAGCCCCGTGTCCTACTTCCTTTATTGTTCACAGACGTGCACTCCATTGAAAGGTTTCTAAAACCGGACAGAAACCCCCATGTCAAGCTAATTGTGCCCACACTGGAAAGAGCAGAAAATGGAAGGACCTGGAAAAATATGTCAGCATAACCTCTTAAAAAGGTTCACTCCTGGTTGATCGGAATCTGAAGACACAAATAACACTCGAATAGCAGTGACGACTCCAAGCATAAGAAGCATTTCTCTTTCCTTTTAAATCAGATTGATGGATTAGAATTTGCAAAGTGTGCTGAAAAGTTAAAAAAAAAAAAAAAAAAAATCTCAGTATACCTCTCTCCGGCGTGAACTTCCGCTGAGGAAGCCATTGTTCTCGGTGATGGGAGCCTTGTATGATGTAAATTGCAAGTAGCATTTTTGCTGTTTAAGACTTCTCATGTAAATGACCCGAATTATTGTCTCACACAAGAGTAGTTGATCTTTAATTTCAAACAGCAAATTGTTTGGAATCGCACATAAATTGGAATACATATTTGCATATTTACACACGTTTAGAAAGACCTGTGTAATCTGCAAATTTTGCCAGTCACAGCATCCCATTTATCAGTATTACAAGACGATGAAATTGAAACTGTTGTCTTCTTTTGGCCTGAAAACGGTGCCAGTACTCTGTGGGTTGGGTTTCAGCTTTACCTGGGCTCGATTTCATTTGAAAGGGAGCCTTTTTTCTTCTCTCAAAGATGGGCCTTTATTAATATGCATATAAAAACCGTATGTGCATTGAAGAGTACACTAGGACCTGCTAATGTGAAATCATGACATGCTCCACGTTTTACAATATATGGAATTTAATAATGTACATACCACGACCAATCCTAGTTTTCATGGATTTGGAATCTTTGTTTACTTAAAATACTCTCTTGCCCCTCCCCCACTCCTCTTAAGAGTTGAAATGACGGCAAAGCAGCTTTTCAATGGTTATAAGAATTGTACTACCAAAACTAAAGAAAGTCTGAAATGCTTATCATAAAGAGTCTTCAGCTGTACCACTGCCTCGTGGCTTCATCATGCCAAATACTTTTTTGAGCGGGGCTCTGTACAAAGCTCAGTGATTTAGTCAAGCCTCGGCTGGAAGAAATTTGGTCTAGAAGCACAACTGATCATTTGCACAAATGGCAACAAATAACATTGCATCTGCTTTTAAATACTATAAACCAAAAAAAAAAGTAAAAGATAATTTATTGCAAGTTGTCTCAGTTCTATTTTTATAAAGAGGATTTCAGAGAAACTCCTTTGCCAGGTAGACCAGTAGTTAAAAGCAAAGCAACCGTCTTACTCCATTTTGCAAAATCATTAAATTTCATAGCGGAAAAGACAGCATTTATTCTGTAAAAAAAAAAAAAAAAA
>NW_016107370.1:1946389-1948174 GCF_001604975.1 Cebus imitator | reverse complement strand
GGTTGCGGTGAGCCGAGATCGTGCCATTGCACTCCAGCCTGGGTAACAAGAGCGAAACTCCGTCTCAAAAAAAAAAAAAAAAAAAAAAAAAGAATCATCTGCGGAAACTGGGCCAAAGGAGAAATATGTAGAGAACTTTGTAAGATTTCCTAACCCTATGTAACTTTTGAATGTTACACCTGGGCTTCCTTCAAAGAAACGCATGTTTGGGTTTGTTCTCCACTCTCTAACTCGAAGAGGAGGGGAAGAGAAAGAACCTAGGAAGGTATCTGACAAAGGAAGAAACATCTGGCTTAATCCTTTGAGGGCCTACCTAAAGCAGAAGGGAACATAGGAAATGGGGACCCAGTTCCTCCTGAGAAGGAATCTCACGGGTCTCGTGCGGGCACTCACATTTACTTCATCTTCCCATCCTGCCCTCACCATCCTGGCCATCCCCATCACTGGGCACAATGCTTTGTACATCCCATAATTGACATTAATTATCGGTGAACTAAGGAGTGGATAATGAACCTAGAAGCAACTAAAAGTAAAAAGGTCCCCAGTTAAACCTAAGCTCGTTAGCTATTATAGTGGATGCAGTAGTGTTTTGTCTGGGTTCTCTCTTCAGGGTGTACACCCCATCCCCTAGCTGCTAAGAATATTGGCTGCTGACTACTCACTGCTGAATCCCTCACTGCAGATTGCCTTGGCCACTGTCTTGTGACAGTTCTTGGAAACTGTCTTGCCCAAGGCTACCCCCACTTCCAAGAAGCAGCCAACATCTGGCCAATGTAAAAATAGAAAAGCTTGGCCCTCCTGCCTTCATTTGGGCCAAATCTGCAGGGTCATCCCAGCTCCAGAGCTCCCTGTATCGGCTGAGGCCTCAATCTCCATAGCACTGTGGGCCAATTCCTTCTTTCTAATCCTGGCTTCCTCAGTCCCTCACAAGTACATCTCCAAAGATGACTCACGGTCTGTTTCCAGCACCTCAGCCCGAGCCACGCACCCATCAGATCCATCTCCACAGTACCTGCCCTCTCTGAAAACAACCCTCATTCCCTCTCATCTGCTCCATCACCACATATTGGGAGGGTTCTACCTTTCAAGAGTCTATTGATCCCAATCAGACCCACCCTCAGGCCCATCATCCCAGTGTGGAACTGCTCACAGCCTCCTTGCCTCTAACCTGGCCAACTTTCAATGCATTCTGCACACTAAACCCTGAGGAATCTTTCCAATGATACCATCTTGCCACTCCTCTGCTCAAATGCTTCCCGATTGCACCACTGTCCTTAGAACGAGCTCCAGATTGTAACTGTGACTTAGAAGGTTCTTCACAATTAGACCCATTTGCCTGCCTGCCTGTCTCTCCCTTCTCACATTTCAAGATCCAGGCTTGCCTTTTTGTTCTTTGAAGGACACCTACTTCCTGCCACTGTCAGGCCTGTACACATGCTGGCTCTGCTTTCTGGAAGACTCTCCTTACCATTCCCCACCTCCACATCTAAGTCTTGTATATCGGCCAGGCACGGTGGCTCACACCTATAATCCTAGCACCTTGGGAGATGGAGGTGGGTGAATCACTTGAAGTCAGGAGTTCAAGACCAGCCTGGCCAACATGATGAAACCCCATCTCTACTAAAAATTCAAAACTTAGCTGGATTTGGTGGCAGGTGCCTGTAATTCCAGCTACTTGGAAGACTGAGGCAGGAGAATCACTTGAACCCGGGAGGCAGAGATTGCAGTGAGCTGAGATCGCACCATGGCCTGGACGACAGAGCAAGACTCTGTCTCCAGAAAAAA
>NW_016107370.1:1940543-1945594 GCF_001604975.1 Cebus imitator | reverse complement strand
AAAAAAAAAAAAAAAGTGTTTAGCAGAGGAGGTATATTATCAACAATAAATGATGTCTTTAATCAAAACATTATATCATTTTATTAAGAACAGGTACAGTAACCACGAATGGAGTAGCTTCTGTACAGGAATTTAAAATTATGGGATAGGCCGGGCGCAGTGGCTCATGCCTGTAATCCCAGCACTTTGGGAGGCCAAGGCGGGTGGATCACCTGAGGTCAGGAGTTTGAGACCAGCCTGACCAATATGGTGAAACCCCGTCTCTATTAAAAAAAAAAAAAAAAAAGATAAAATTATGGGGTTAAATTACCAAAATTCCAACATACACAAAATTTATCACCAATTCAGTTAAGATGTCAAAATGCAAATTCAACACTTTCCAACTTACATTGCAGAAACAACTGAGTGATATTGGTAAACAGCAATTCACCTCACAAATGTCAACTAAAACCTTTTGCATAACTGATGGATGAGGTGGAGCAACAAGCATTATGATTAAGTAAATAGTAAAAATGACCAGGTGAGGAGGCTCCGCCTGTAATCCCAGCACTTCGGGAGGCCGAGGCGGGTGGATCACTAAAGGTCAGGAGTTCGAGACCAACCTGGCCAACATGGTGAAACCCCATCTCTACTAAAAATACAAAAAATTAGCCGGGTGTGATGGCGTGCAACTGTAATCCCAGCTATTTGGCAGGCTGAGGCAGGAGAATTGCTTGAACCTGGGAGGTGGAGGTTGCAGTGAGCCAAGATCATGCCACCGCCCTCCAGCCTGGGTGACAGAGCAAGACTTTTTCTCAAAAAGGAAAAAAAAGAAAAAAAGGAAATATATTGTACCCAGGCTATGTTTGACAGTGCTATGTGAACAGTACAAGTAGTGTATTCCCACCACACCCTTTGGGAATTTCCATCTCAACCTCTGACCAAAAGTTAAAGAGTCTACATTGCACCATTTACTAAGAGTTCCCGAGTACCCGCTCTGGCAGTGCCTCTGCTCTCAGCCTTTTTCCATCTTGTCCAACCTAGGTCCTCCCACATATGCTAAGTTAACTTGACTGTAGCCTATGAAAAAATTAGAGCATAAACTACAACCAGATAAGCTACCTCAGGCTTTAGGCACTGTGCACCATGCACACGACTAGGTAGCGCCAGGTGGTGCAGTGGCTCATATCTCTAATCCCAATATTTGGGGAGGCAAAGTTGGGTGGGAGGATCATTTGAGCCTAGGAGTTCGAGACCAGCCTGGGCAACATAGGAAGACCCTGTATCTACAGAAAATAAAAATAAAGTAGCCGGGTATTGTGGCATGTGCCTCTGGTCCCAGCTTCTCAGAAGGCTGAGGTGGGAGGATTGCTTGAGCCCAGGAGGTCGAGGCTGCAGTGAGCTGTGATCATACCACTGCATACCAGCCTGGGCTATGGATAAGACCCTGTCTCAAAACAAAGCAAAAACTAAGTAGCTTTGAAAAGGAAGCATTAAACAAACCCTTGTAGGTGCTATCTGTCCATTCTTTTTCTTTTGTTTGTTTGAGATGGACTCCACTCTGTCACCCAAGCTAGAATGCAGTGGAACCATGTCGTATCACTGCAACCTCTGCCTCCCAGGGGTCAAGAGATTATCCTGCCTCAGCCTCCCAAGCGGGTGGGATTGCAGGTGCTCACCACCATGCCCAGCTAATGTTTGTAATTTTACTAAAGATCCGGTTTCACCATGCTGGCCAGGCTGGTCTCGAACTCCTGACCTCGTGATCCACCTGCCTCAGCCTCCCCAATTGCTTCGATTACAGGCGTGAGCCATTGTGCCCGACATCTGTCCATTCTTTTACCTAGTGCATCCTACATCTATCCTCTAAAAAAAATTAAGTTAAAAGGAATAAAGGCCCTTTCTCTTGGGGCATAGGATAAACCTCCTGGCCCCTTTCATGGCTAGCTCCTACATAACTCTGTAGTCTGAAAACTCCCCCTACTTCAGGAATTCTGCAGGAAGCACTGCACACCAGCCCATTCTTAAAATTCTCTTCCCTCAGATTCCACGACAACTTTCTCTCTTTCCATTAAATCATTCCTTCTCAGTCCTCCACCTTGGCTAATTTTCCTGCATTCCTTTGCAAAATATGAACTGTTCCCCAGGGTCTATCTTTGGCCCTTTTCTTTCCAAAATCTGCATTTCTTGGAGAAACACAATTGCTCGCAGGGCCTCAGTTCTATTCTGATGATTCCACATCTGTGTTTCCAGGTCTGATCTCTCCTCTAATTCCAGATCACAATGAATTACCATTGTGACGCACAGCAACTCCCAACTCCAGGCTGTGGTGAGCTGAGATGGCACCACTGCACTCCAGTCTGGGCAACAGAGACTCTGTCTAAAAAAAAAAAAAAAAAGAAAGAAAAATGTAATTAAGACAATGGAATCGCAGAGTTGTGTAAACATAGACAGGAAGGTGTGGTACAGTCCAGGCTGAGCTGGTGTCGCCAGTTTTGCTTCTTGATGATTTGCTCCTTTAAGGCCTTCCTAATCTGACTCCTACTCTTTCCTGTCTTCCCTGAGGTCATAGTGCAAGGTGATGAGAATAGAGAGGAACAGAGCACCGGCACAGAAGTATCGCAGAGCCTCCCCTCCGGAACCTATGACATAATGAAGCATTTGGATGAATGTGAACACAGTCTTAATAGAAAGCTGTCTTCCCTTTATCCTTAGCAATCCAATCTTGCCATTAAATGGGGTAATGTCTTGCCATCTGAAGGACCAAAACCGTGTCAGGGCTCCTGCATGATCAGGTGGGCAGGGTGCAAGGACACTCGGGCAGAGCAGGGATAAGAACTGTTTGGATTTTTATTCTGTTAACCTATTTATTTATTCATTTGGAAACGGAGTTTCACTCTTTTGCCCTGGCTGGAGAGCAGTGAGTGGCACGATCTCAGGTCACCGCAACCTCTGCCTCGTGGGTTCAAGTGATTCTCCTGCATCAGCCTCCTGAGTAGCTGGGATCTTAGGCACCCAGTATCACACCTGGCTAATTTTTGTATTTTTGGTAGAGACTGGGTTTCACCATGTTGGCCAGACTGATCTCGAACTCCTGACCTCAGGTGATCCGCCCATCTCAGCCTCCCAAAGTGCTGGGATTACAGGTGTGAGCCACCACATCCAGGAAGTTAACCTACTTATTTTGTGTTAAAATATTTATATTGCCAATTGTGATGCACTGCACCTGCAACCCTAGCACTTTGGGAGGAGGAGGTGGGAGGATCACTTAAGCCCAGGAGTTCAAGACCAGCCTGGGTAACAAAGTGAGATTCCCCATCTCTACCGAAAAATACAAAAATTACCCAGGCATGGTGGCACATGCCTGTGGTCCCAGCTCTGGAGGCTGAGACAGAAGGATTATGTGAGCCCAGGAGGTCCAGGCTGTGGTGAGCTGAGATCGCAATCGTACCACTGCACTCCAGCGGGGCGACAGAGCAAGGCCTTCTCTCAAAAAAAAAAAAAAAAAAAAAAAAAAAAAATTTTTTTTTTTTTTTTTTTTTTCTGCCAGGAAACCTGTCACAAAAGGAAAACTTTTTTATTACTGCCCTATAAAGAGCAAATATGGACTTTTTTCTTTTCCTTCTTTCTCTTCTTTTTTTTTGAGGCAGGGTCTCACTCTGTCACCCAGACTGCAGTGTGGTGGGTATTGTGATCAAGGCTCACTGCAGCTTTGACCTCCCAGGCTCACGCCATCCTCCCGAGTAGCTGGGAATACAGGCATGTATCACCTCACCTTGCTAATTAAAAAAAATTTTTTTTAGGGCCGGGCACGGTGGCTCACGCCTATAATCCCAGCACTTTGGGAGGCTGAGGCGGGTGGATCACGAGGTCAAGAGATCGAGACCATCCTGGTCAACATGATGAAACCCTGTCTCTACTAAAAATACAAAAAATTAGCTGGGCATGGTGACGCGTGCCTGTAATCCCAGCTACTCGGGAGGCTGAGGCAGGACAATTGCTTGGACCCAGGAGGCAGAGGTTGCGGTGAGCCAAGATCGCGCCATTGCACTCCAGCATGGGTAACAAGAGCGAAACTCCGTCTCAAAAAAAAAAAAATTAAAAAAAATTTGTAGAGAGACAGGGTCTCACTGTGTTGTCCAGGTTTGTCTCCGACTCCTGGGCTGAGGTGATCCTCCTGCCTTGGCCTCCCAAAGTGTTGGGATTATAGGTGTGAGCCACCACCGCCAGGCTTCTTTTATTTTTGTAGCCTGGAGCTTCTGTGCTCAAGTGATCTTCCCACCTCAGCCTTCTAGGTAGCTAAGACTATATGCACACACCACTGTGCCCAGCTGATTTTTACATTTTTTGTAGAGATAAGGTCTTGCTATGTTCCCAGGCTGATTCTGAATTTCTGGGCTCAAGAAGCTCTCCCCACTTGGTCTCCCAAAGTGCTAGGATTACAGGAGCCACTGTGCCCATCCAAAGATACAAATATACATTTTTTTATTTTTATTTTTTGAGGCAGATTCTCACTCTGTTGCCCAGGCTGGAGTGCAGTGGCACAATCTTGCCTCACTGCAACCTCTGCCTCCCAGGTTCAAGCAATTCTTCTGCCTCAGCCTCCCTAGTAGCTGGTACTACAGGCACGTGACACCACACCCAGCTAATTTGTTTGTACTTTTGGTAAAGATGGGGGTTTCACCATATTGGCCAGGCTGATCTCGAACTGCTGACCTCGTGATCCGCCCAGTTCAGCCTCCCAAAGTGCTGGGATTACAGGCGTGACCCACTGTACCCCGCCCAAATATGTACTTTTAATCAAATAACAAAAGCCCATGAACAACTTAGAGCTGTGAATCTCTACGTAGCTGTTATGGTTTGAATGTGTCCCCCAAAGTTCATGTGTTGGAAACTTCATCCCCAATGCAATAGAGTTGAAACATGGAGACTTTAAGAGCTGATTAGGTTGGCTGGGCACAGTGGCTCACATCTGTAATCCCAGCACTTTGGGAAGCCAAAGCAGGTGGATCATGAGGTCAGGAGATCGAGACCATCCTGGCTAACATGATGAAACCCCGTCTCTACCAAAA
>NW_016107370.1:1930818-1939832 GCF_001604975.1 Cebus imitator | reverse complement strand
AAAAAAAAAAAAAAAAAAAAAAAAGAAAAAAAAGAGGTCATTACATCTTGAGGGCTCAAGAATGGATTGATGTCTTTATCTGGAAAGTAGGTTCGTTATCACAGGAAAGGGTTTGTTATAAAAGGGAGTTTGGGCTGGGCACCGTGGCTCAAGCCTGTGATCCCAGCACTTTGGGAGGTCAAGGAGGGTGGATGGCTTGAGTCCAGGAGCTCGAAACCAGCCTGGGAAACATGGTGAAACCCCATCTGTACAGAAAAAAATACAAAAATTAGCTGAGCGTGGTGGTGCATGCCTGTAGTCCCAGCTACTCGGGAGGCTGAGGTGGGAGGATCGCTGGAACTTGGGGGATGGAGGTTGCAGTGAGCCGAGATCATTCCACTGCACTCTAGCCTGGGCAACAGAGCAACATGTCTCAAAATTTTAAAAAAGTGACTTTTGTCCCCTCTTGCATTCTCACATGCACTCTATGGCCATGTGATGCCTCCCAAGAAATTATGATACAAAACAGCCCTCGGCAGAGGTGGCGCAGGTGTGGTCTATTGGATTCACTCCTCCAATCCCCAACATCTAATGTTCCAGGTCCTTCTCAGGCTGGGCACTGCCAAGTGTTAAGGAATGAAGGAAGAAAGCCCAAAGCGGACTGCACCAACAGAGGATGTAAGTGCTAACGGGGCAATTCATGCCACATTCCCATCTGGCCATGGCTGTCTCCTCAGAAATTTTTCAATTGTAACGGGGATTCCAAGGATGCAAACATTTGCTTTCTGGTCCAGATACCAGATTAAGACCACCAGTATGTGCCAAACTGCCAAACCCCGGGCAAAAAACAGCTAACAAATCCTACTAACACAAATAAAAATTAAGCCATACATTTGGAAGTAAAAATAATTTTTTTAAAAACATACCCCTATTCATTCCTTTTCTGACCAAGTATCCCCATCCTTCACTTCCTCCAACTTCATTCACTGTTACTGTTCCATGTGCTCAGTTCCCACAAGCTAGAAAACCAAACTATACCCATCAGGTATTGTCCTCAACAGCGAGTTTTTAAAATAGTTGGCTCTGTCTAGGGTGATAGTTTGGGCAGCTCCATCAGATGTTCTGACAACTGAGTATTGTTAGTTTTGACTCGATTACTTAGAGGAGACACTTTGTAATTCTCTTCAATCACTCATGTATATTTACTCAGCTAAGTAACTCTTGTGACCGGCATTGTTCCTCTCATGGGCATGTTACAGAGGCAGGAAGCCAGAGAGGAGATTAAAGCCTAAAAAGCACACCTTTCTATCCAGCAGCAGAAAGTCAATGCTTCTTGCCAGGGTTTGAATTTTAAGAGTTTTCATTCAGAGGGAAACCAAATTTCCTTTTTCTTTTACCTGTCCGAAATCTCACCCCCATAGGGAAGTAAGGGAGGGAACACACTAGAAAATATCTGCCTTCATATATGTAAATTTTCAGGTTTGCTTTTTTTGCTTTTTTTGAGACACAGTTTCACTCTATCGCCTAGCTGGAGTGCAGTGGTGCAATCTTGGCTCGTTGCAATCTCTACCTCCTGGGTTCAAGCAAGTCTCCTGCCTCAGCCTCCCGGGGAGCTGGGACTACAGGCACCCAACACGAAGCCCGGCTTTTTTTTTTTTTTTCTGGTATTATTCATAAAGACAGGGTTTCACCATGTTGGGCAGGCTGGTCTCTAACTCCTGGCCTCAAGTGATCCACCCACCTCGGCCTCCCCAAGTGCTGGGATTACAGGCTTGAGCCACTGCACCCCGTCTGATTCCAGTGTCCAACAAAATGTTATTTCTCAAGTTCCTGAAACACCTTCCTACCCTAATGGGCAAACTGGAATCTGAACAGAGCCCTTAAGGGCTCAATAATTGTACTACAATAAAGTAAAGGCTTTAGTGTACTTCGGATGCATAAGACCCTTGACCTCTGTTCTAAATGACCACCATCTGCTAGTTTTCTATTCTTCTGGGGTCTTGCCTCTGTTCCTTATGGTGCCTCCACAGTTTTTCTCGAGCTGTACTCCTAGAATAAATTACTACTTCTACCATTTCTAGTGGACCTCTTCCACAGCTTCTTCTGTCTAATCAGCTGTTGAAATCAATCAACCCAATTTGCAAGACCACGACCAAACTATTATAAAAAAAGGAGCTCGCAGTTCCTGGAGTTTACAACATCCTGCGGTTTGTAAAATTTCCCCTTCCCCTGCATTCCTCCCTTGTGGTTTTTTTTGTTTTTGTTTTTGTTTTGTTTTTTGAGATAGAGTTTTGCTCCTGTTGCCCAGGCTGGAGTGCAATGGTGCATTCTCAGCTCATCACAAACTCCACTCCCTGGGTTCAAGCAATTCTCCTGCCTCTGCCTCTCAAGTGGCTGGGATTACAGGCATGCATCACCATGCCTGGCCAATTTTGTATTTTTAGTAGAGACGGGGTTTCTCCATATTGGTCAGGTTGGTCTTGAACTCGCAACCTCAGGTGATCCACCTGCCTCAGCCTCCCAAAGTGCTGAGATTATAGGCGTGAGCCACCACATCCGGCCCTCCCCTGTGTTTTAAAATAGCCGGCTCTGCTGGGCACGGTAGTTTACACCAGTAATCCCAGTACTTTGGGAGGCTGCGGTGGGCGGATGACCTGAGGTCAGAAGTTTGAGACCAGCCTGGCCTACGTGGTGAAACCCCATCTCCATTAAAAATGCAAAAATTAGCCGGATGTGGTGGCAGGTGCCTGTAGTCCCAGCTATGCGAGGCTGTAGCTCAAGAATCACTTGAAACCCGGGAGGCAGAGGTTGTAATGTGCTCAGGTCACACCACTGCACTCCAGCCTGGGTGAGATTCCGTTTCTTTTTTTTTTTTTTTTTTTTTTTTTGAGACGGAGTTTCGCTCTTGTTACCCAGGCTGGAGTGCAATGGCGCAATCTCGGCTCACCGCAACCTCCGCCTCCTGGGTTCAGGCAATTCTCCTGCCTCAGCCTCCTGAGTAGCTGGGATTACAGGCACGCGCCACCATGCCCAGCTAATTTTTTGTATTTTAGTAGAGACCGGGTTTCACCATGTTGACCAGGATGGTCTCGATCTCTTGACCTCGTGATCCACCCGCCTCGGCCTCCCAAAGTGCTGGGATTACAGGCTTGAGCCGCCGCGCCCGGCCCCACAGGTAAAGTTTATTAATTCACTCACTGAACACATTTATCGAGTGCCTGCTAGACACCACGCACTGTGCTTCTCAAGCTGTTCTCATTTAATCCTTCTTCAAAGATTATTTAATCTTCATAACAACACACCAAAAAACCCAGTTAATAGATTAGGAAAATTAGATGAAGGTGTCTTCTATTTTAAAAAATTGGCTTGGCTGGCTGGGCGCAGTGGCTCACGTGTGTAATCCCAGCATTTTGGGAGTCTGAGTCAGGTGGATCACCTGAACTCGGGAGTTGGAGACCAGCCTGACCAACATTGAGAAACCTCGTCTCTACTAAAAATACAAAATTAGCTGGGTGTACTGGCGCATGTCTGTAATACCAGCTACTGGAGAGGCTGAGACAGGAGAATGGCTTGAACCCGGGAGGCGGAGGTTGCAGTGAGCAGAGAGCGCACCACTGTGCTCCAGCCTGTGCAACAAGAGTGAAACTCCATCTCAAAAAAAAAAAAAAAATAGGCTGGGTGTGATTGCTCATGCCTGTACTCCCAGCACTTTATGAGGCCCAGGTGGGTGGATAACCTGAGGTTAAAAGTTCGAGACCAGCCTGGCCATCATAGTGAAACCCCATCTGCGCCAAAAATTCAAAATTAGCCAGGCGTGGTGACGTGTGCCTGAAGTTCCAGCCCCTCGGGAGGCTGAGACTGCAAAAGTGCTTGAACCCCTGAGGCAGAAGTTGCAGTGAGCTGAGATCATGCCACTGCACTCCAGCCTAGGTGACAGATCGAGACTCCATCTCAAAAAAAAAAAAAAAAGGCTAAAGTCACAGTAGTAAGCCCTTGTTGAATGAACACGTGGATGGATGCACCAAGGTCAGGGTTGGGAATATCCGGATTAAGATAACACTGAAGAATTAAGATTAAAAATGTGCCTCTTTAGAGGTGAACTATTTAAAAAAATCTAATGTAAAAAGCCTGAGATGGGCAAAGTCCCCTCAGGAGACAAAGCCTGCCGGCCAAGGCAAGCCTGGACAGTAATCTAATTGAAGGTATTAGCATATCTAAAGAAAGAATGTGTCAATCAGAAGAGGGGGGTCGGTGAGTTTAGAACCTGGGAAAATACACTCCAGTCGGAATCCGCTTTGACCGCTAGGAACCCAGAACCTTTCCCGGCTGGAGGTGCCAGCTGATATGGCAGGTGTATCCCCGCGTGGGGAACGACGCAGTCGCCAGCTGAACCGCCCCGGCTCCCCCGCTCCCTCTCCCGCGGAGCTGGCCACCCGATTGCAATTGCGCTTCCGCCGGCAGAAACTGCCTAATAATAGCTCCCTTGTATTTGTCCGCACCCCGTGCTAGGCGCTAGCCTACAGCCTAAATTGCATTTCGGCCTCACACAGCCCAGTCTCCAATTGGGGATGCTTGCAGAGCTAGAGGGCACGTCCAAGGTCAAACTGCAAACACCAGAAAGGGAAGAGCTGGAGTGGCCCAGCTCCAGATGCCGGATCAGCTGGCCACCCCCTTGCCTGTCCCGCCCACATGAGCATGCTTGGGACTCTTTGTAGAAATTAACCAAATGGGGCCGGGCGCGGTGGCTCACGTCTGTAATCCCAGCACTTTGGGAGGCTGAGGCGGGCAGATCAAGAGGTCAGGAGATCGGGACCATCCCTTGCTAACACCATGAAACCCCGCCTCTACTAAAAATACAAAAAATTAGCCGGGCGTGGTGGCATGCGCCTGTGGTCCCAGCTACTCCGGAGGCTGAGGTAGGAGAATCCCTTGGACCCGAGAGGTTGCGGTGAGGCGAGATCGCGCCACTGCACTCCAGCCTGGGCGACAGAGTGAGACTTCATCTCAAAAAGCAAAACAAACAAAGAAATTAACTAAATGAGCCTTGTGGTGTAGGCCCTTGCCTTTTGCCTGCTGATTTCAGATCGGTCTTCCCTGCGATGCAAGTCATCTCAGTATGTGCACGTTGAAACTTCACTTCAGAAGTCCTCCTGCGGCCCCAGCCTCTGCCGGCCGCTGAGCTACTCGCGGGTCACAGAGTTGCTCCTGTCCCTCCAGACCTTTTCTGCTCCCCCCACCCTGCCATCCTGCCACAGCTCTTCCTTCAAAACCAACATCTTGCAAGGGACAGAAGGAAAAAGAAACAAATGGTTGCTCTCCTGAAACTACTGAACAAAACGAATAGCTTAAAACTCTGTTGCAATTCGGCCAGTGAAAGGAGCAGCCTTAGTAATTAGGGCAGGGATATCCGGCAACCCATCACTGACCCTGGCACAGGTGGCACTTTGCCCCAGGCACTTGGAAGAGCCAGGGACCTGAAGGCATGGATGTGCCACTGGATAGCCATGTGACCTTGGAAAAGGTTCTGCCATTATTGTATAGCCGTGTGACCCTGCAAAATTCACCAAACTGGAAGGCCTGAGAGGTAAAAGTGTCAAGGTTTTCCCTCTCAGGGAAAGGAACAGAGTAGGCTTAGAAGAAACAGCAAAGCATTTTAGCCTATGCACGGATAGGCACCCCGAGGCCTGCTTTAGATATTTCCCCCCTCGTTCTTTACAGACAGGACTGCAGGGACAGGAGGACAGTACAGTAAGAAAATCGTGCAGGAACGTTGTGACCTGCATTATTCCTTCCTTCCCATCTCTCTGCTCTCCCTTGCTCTTCAAACACGCGCCAACGCCTCATTAAAGACTGCAAACTGCAAACCATCCCATTAGGTGCAAATGCATGGAAACATATTCATGATTATTCAAATGAATTCTTGTAAAATAATCAGTGCTGCCTTCATAAATATTCATCATCGCTGTGCTAATCACTACGCAATCTCATGAGGGCGTGCCCCTGTAATCCTGCTCCCTTTTGCCCTCTCCTCCTTCCTCCCTTTGTCTGAGACTCTTTTTTCTCCACTCCTAAGCCTCCTTAGGTTTTCCTAGGTCTTCAAGATCTCATTCGGGGTAAAGATATTTCTGGTTCTGATCTAACGCTTGCTGTATTTACCTCTCTGGGAAGATTATTCTACCAGAAGGTGATTTTTTTTTTCTGCAAAGTATGTCTGACCATGACTCAACAGCTGCAGATTCCCAGGCATCAATACTTCCTTGACACTCCCTGGAAGGGACAATAAAAGGTTCTCTTTACCACATGGACAATGTGCGCAGAGCAGTGTGTTGGGGCTGGGAGAGCACCCAGAAGGATGACACCTTATAGTTTGGTGCAGGATAGAGACAAGGGAACACTCTCTGCAACAATATGTGGAATGAGGCCAGGCACAGTGGCTCTCGCCGGTAATTCCAACACTTTGGGAGGCTGAGACGGGCGGATCACTTGAGGTCAAGAGTTCAAGACCAGCCTGGCCAACATGGTGAAACCCTGTCTCTACTAAAAATACAAAAATTAGCTGAGCATGGTGGCACGTGCCTGTAGTCCCAGCTACTTGGGAGGCTGAGGCAGGAGAATCACTTGAACCTGGGAGGCGGAGATTGCAGTAAGCAGCCATCATACCACTGTACTCCAGCCTGGGAGACAGAGTGAGACTTGGTCTCAAAAAAGAAAGAAATCAATATAGGGAATGAAATCCACACAAATAGAAGTACAAAGCAGGAGCCCTGGGAGAACATGGGGGTTGGAGAGCAGGCACCAGGGGGAGCCTGGCAGTGTGGAGAGGGGGGTATTTCCTGGCTATATGGCATTCAAAGGCTCCATTCTAGCTATGCACCTCTTTTCTCCTTATCCTGGTTACAGCCCTCTTTTTTAGCTTGAAGATTTGTTGATGGCCTGCCTTTGGGTGTGTGAGGTATGAGGAAGATCCCCGTAAGATGTGAGAGTAAGTGGACATTAATCCTTTAAATGAAGCCCTCTAGGAGCTTGTTCCAGTCCCCAGGACTTAGCACAGTGGCAAGAAAGAGCAATAGAAAGCAAAGAAAGCCATATGCATTTATAAGCTGGAGAAACCAGAACACTTGTTAGTACAGGTGCCCTTTTTTGGTAGTATTCAGTTGTGCCCAAGGTATTCTACTTAGATAGACATTTGATGGTGAGGAAGTGTCAAAGCCATTTCTATCCACTGATGGAAAAACATACAAAGGAAGGGGAATCTTTTTATAGTTAAGAACTTTGGAAATTCTAGAATGGGAATAGAAATAACAAAATTTGCCCAGGCACAGTGGTTCGATCCTGTAATCCCAGTACCTTGAGAGGCCAGGCAGATTACTTGAGGTCAGGAGTTCGAGATCAGCCTGGCCAACACGGTGAAACCCTGTCTCTACTAAAAATACAAAAAGTAGCTGGTTGTGGTGACACACACCTGTAATCCCAGTTACTTGGGAGGCTGAGGCAGGAGAATGGCTTCAATCTGGGAGGCAGAGGTTCCAGTGAGCTGAGATGACATCACTGCATAGCCTGGGTGACAGAGCAAGACTCTGTCTCAAAAAAAAAAAAAAAAAAGAAAAGAAAATTAAAGGGAAAAGAAAAGATAATTAACAGCTACCACAACTTCAAGGCCCAGAAAAAAATGTCTAAGTATTCTATGTTGTAGACTGTTCTGTAAGGTACAGGGCAATCTCACTGCAGTCTTTCATTTGTTATAAGAATTATTTTACTTTTCAAGCTTTTCAAGGTGTAAGGAAAACCCACTATTGCATATGTTTTGAATAAGAATCATTTTTCTTATCAAATAGAAGCAAATAGCTCCTAAGCACCAAACATGTATAGGATGAAAATCAGTTGAAAATCCTTTCTAAGGCAATACTTTCTGTAGTTTCATTTGTCTTCTTAAAGGCCTGAAAATAAAATAGCCCATCGAGGAAAGCACTCTGTTTCTCCTTCCTATTAAACATGGAGAACAGAACCAGCGTAGAGAAAGGACGCGGGTTGACAAAAACCCATTTTTCATGGTTGATTTGTTAGTGGCTTCAGAGAGATAAATAATATTACTTTCTAATCCAAAGAAGTCTCATACCTAAGATTTGCAACATTATTTCTGAAATCCACGTAGCTTTCTCTTCCTAGAAATTGTCACACACAAAAACACAGGAGTCCCTGGTTTGATTTAATGAGATTTACACAAAGGGAGTTGTCAGTTACCACCGAAACAGGGCAGGGTTTTCATAATGGTTGTGCGGGAATTGTGCTCCAGTCTGAAAAGAGCCTTTTTAATTATAGGGTTTTGGGGGTGGGGGGAGCAGGGTGTGGGAGAGTGGCAGGGTCGGGGGAGTGGATGTAGTTTTTCACGGTAAGAGACTGAAAAGTCTTTTATCTATTTAAAAAAATAGCAGGTGGGCTCCACTAACAAGTCTTAACCCCAGGACTTGGCTTAACCCTGGAAAAAAAAGTTTTTCATTTTCACCCCTGTGTATTTGCTGGTTCTTCACTTCTTTAAATTGCAAGCTCTTCAAATAGAGCTCAGAAGGCCTGGGGGAGTAGACAGAAGTTCAGCCAAGGACAGTTCTGAGGGTTTGGAATACCTCTGCACAGCAGAGCTCCTGGAGACCTCGACAGTTGCGCAGGCAGCCCTGAATCAGCAGCTCCCAGGCAACGCTGACCGGAGCTATTTTGAAGCTGGTGACACTAAAGCCTATGACTGTCTCCCGAATTAGCAGCATGGGAGCTGGGATTTTTGATAGTGTTAGGTAATTCCACCCATCTGAATTTCTCTATTTTGATTTCTCACCTTGAGCCTAAAAACATCTATGGAACTCATTCTAGAAAGAAGCCCAATCTAGTTAATTTTACCGATGAAGCCGGGCGCGGTGGCTCAAGCCTATAATCCCAGCACTTTGGGAGGCCAAGGCGGGTGGATCACGAGGTCAAGAGATTGAGACCATCCTGGTCAACATGGTGAAACCCCGTCTCTACTAAAAATACAAAAAAATTAGCTG
>NW_016107370.1:1923511-1929743 GCF_001604975.1 Cebus imitator | reverse complement strand
AAGGCCGGGCACGGTGGCTCACACCTGTAATCCCAGCACTTTGGGAGGCCGAGGCAGGTGGATCACGAGGTCAAGAGATCAAGACCATCCTGGTCAACATGGTGAAACCCCGTCTCTACTGAAAATACAAAAAATTAGCTGGGCATGGTGGCATGTGCCTGTAATCCCAGCTACTCAGGAGGCTGAGGTAGGAGAATTGCCTGAACCCAGGAGGCAGAGGTTGTGGTGAGCCGAGACAGCGCCATTGCACTCCAGCCTGGGTAACAAGAGCGAAACTCCATCTGAAAAAAAAAAAAAAAAATGTATTGTAATAGAGACAAGGTCTCCTTAGGTTGCCCAGGCTGGTCTTGAACTCCTGGGCTTAAGTGATCCTCCCGCCTCAGCTTCCCAAAATGCTGGGATTATAGGCATGAGCCACTGCACCAGGCCTCTTTTTACTTTTTAAATTATGTTTACTGAGATATAATTTATATACAGCTTAAAAATTCACCCTTTTCTGTTGTATAGTTCTATGAGTTTTGACAAATGTCAGGCTGTGGGCTGAACTGTATCTGCCTCCCACATCCATATCTTGAAGCCCTAGCCCTCAATGTGATTCTATTTGCACATAGAGCTTTTTAGGAGGTAATTAAGGTTAAATGAGCTGGGCTCAGTGGCTCATGCCTATAATCCCAGCACTTTGGGAGGCTGAGGCAGGTAGATCACCTGAGGTCCAGAGTTGAGACCAGACTGGCCAACATGGCGAAACCCCATCTCTACTAAAAATACAAAATTAGATGGGTGTGGTGGTGCATGCTTGTAATCCCAGCTACTCGGGAGGCTGAGGCAGGAGAATTGCTTGAACCCAGGAGATGGAGGTTGCAGTGATCCGAGATCACCCCACTACACTCCAGCCTGGGCAACAGAGTGAGACTCTGATTAAAAAAAAAAAAAAAGGTAAACTGAGGTCATAGGGTGGGGTTCTAATCCCATGGGATTGGCAACTTCACAAAAACAAAACAAAACAAAAAAAGGACAAAAAGTAAACTTTGTAAAATGAAGAAATAGCTCTCCCCCTCCCCCAACATCTTGATTACTCCCGCACTATGAGGGGGACACGGGAGAAAGTGGCCTTCTGCAAGCCAGGAGGAGAGCCCTCATCAGAAACTAAATCTGCTGCCACCTTGATCTTTGACTTCTGGCCCTGAGAACTGTGAGAAAATCAATGTTATGGTTTTTTGTTTTGTTTTGTTTTGAGACGGAGTTTCACTGTTGTTACTCAGGCTGGAGCACAGAGGTGTGGTCTTCGCTCACTGCAACCTCCATCTTCCGGGTTCAAGCAATTCTCCTGCCTCAGCCTCCCGAGTAGCTGGGACTACAGGTGTGTGCCACCACGCTGGGCTAATTTTTGTATTTTTGTAGAGACAGGGTTTCACCTTGTTAGCCAGGATGGTCTCTATCTCCTGCAAGGGATCCACCTGCCTCAGCCTTGCAAAGTGCTGGGATTACAGGCGTGAGCCACCGCGCCTGGCCAAATGCTCTAACTCTTGAAAGGGGACCACATTTCAGTGGATTAACAAAGTCGTTTATTTTTTAATTTTTTTAATTTTTAATTTTTTTAATTCATTAAGTCTCACAAGGTCTGACAAAGTCATTTATTTCTAATTCACATCACAGGCTTTGCTGAGATGGTTCTCCAAGCAGTGGCTACATATACTGGCTGTTCCCGCATGGACAGTAAACGACACCCAAGTGGCTGATAAGCACATGAAACAGCGCTCATCATGATGTGCCATCAGGGAGGGGCAAATTACAATCATAAGAAGATACCATTTTATGCACACCAGATGGCTGACATTTAAAGTCTGACAACGCCAAATACTGGAGAGGATGTGAAGCAACTAGAATGTTCATGTATTATTTAGAAAATGAATCATGACTGGGCATAGTGGCTCATGCCCACAGTCCCAGCACTTTGGGAGGCCAAGGCAAGAGGATCTCTTGACTCCAAGAGTTAAAGACCAGTTTGGGGCCTGGTGCAGTGGCTCAGCCTGTAGTCCCAGCACTTTGGGAGGCTGAAGTGGGTGGATCACCTGAGGTTGTGAGTTCAAGACCAGCCTGACCAACATGGAGAAAACCCTGTCTCTACTAAAAATACAAAATTATCTGGGCATGGTGGCACATGCCTGTAATTCCAGCTACTGGGGAGGCTGAGGCAGGACAATCACTTGAACCCAGGAGGCAGAGGTTGCAGTGGGCCGAGATCGTGCCATTGCACTCCAGCCTGGGCAACAAGAGCAAAACTTGATCTCAAAAAAAAAAAAAAAAGACCAGTTTGGGCAACACAGTGAGACCTTATCTCAACAAAAAAGAAAATATTAGCAGGGCATGGCAGTGCACTCCTACAGTCCTAGCTAATCGTGAGGCTGAAGTGATAGGATTGCTTGAGCCTAGGAGGTCCAGGCTACAGGGAGCTCGATACAAAATTAGCAGGACATGGTGGTGTGCACCGGCAGGAACAGCTACTTAGGAGGCTGGGCAGAAGAACTGAATGAATCCAGGAGGTGGAGGTTGCAGTGGGCCGAGATTGTGCAACTACACTCCAGCCCAAGTGACAGAGCGAGACTCAGTCTCAAAAAAAAAAAAAAAGAATAGATCTATTTCTTCTGAGTTCAGACTCTTGAATAAAAGGTTTACTGGAGGTATCCTGGCTGGCTCGTAGGGTCTCTATGAGGACTCGGGTGGAGGGGAATGGTCTGGAAGAAGACTGTGCTGTTGTGTGAACAGCACCTCCTTTTGCTGGGAAACGCTCTCTCCTGGCCCTGTGTGGTTCTAATAGGATTGCTGATCAAAGTACTCTCAATGCTTGGCCCACCTGCATTTCTCCAATAAAAGCTAAAGGGAGGCCAGGCATTGTGACTCAAGCCTATAATCCCAGCACTTTGGGAAGCAGAGGTGGGTGGATCACCTGAAGTCAGGAGTTCGAGACCAGCCTTTTTTGGTAGTACTCAGTTGTGCCCAAGGTACTCTACTTAGACATTTGATGGTAAGGGAGTGTCAAAGCCATTTCTATCCACTGATGGAAAAAGACACAAAGGAAGAGGAATATTTTTACAGTTAAGAACTTTGGAAATTCTAGAATGGGAATAGAAATAACAAAATTTTCCCGGGCACGGTAGCTTGCTCCTGTAATCCCAGCACTTTGAGAGGCTGAGGCAGATCACTTGAGGTCAGGAGTTCAAGACCAGCCTGGCCAACATCATGAAACCCCATCTCTCTAAAAATACAAAATTAGCCAGGTGTGGTGGGGGGCACTGTACTTCCAGCTACTTGGGAGGCGGAGACAGGAGAATCACTTGAACCTGCGAGGCAGAGGTTGCAGTGAGCCTAGATGGCGCCCCTGCACTCCAGCCTGGGGGAGAGAAAGCAAGACTCAAAAGAAAAAAAAAAAAGCAAAAGGAAAAGGACCCTTTTCAGCTTGGGGATGGCAGCAGTGAGGGAGAGGCAGTGTTTAGCTGAGAAATGGGGGCCTCCGAGCTGTGGTACCCAAGCTGAAGACTCTGTTTCTCCAAACATGTAGACATTCAACTCTGAACCAGTTTACATTAATAGCCCACAAACACGACCATCTAACCACTCAGAACAAATATCCGCCAAGCTGCAGAAATTGGAGTCTGGCCCATGGGCTTCATTAGCACACTATTTAAATGCAGAAGTGATATCTTTATTTAATATACTGTCCCTGGACTCCTTTCTTTCCCCATCTCTTGCTGCCAAGAATTGCTACTGGGGCCCACTGCTATGGGGCCATCCAATACCGTGGGCTGATTCATGCCTGGAATCTTTTTTTTTTTGAGTCAGAGTTTCGCATTGTCACCCAGGCTGGAGTGCCGTGGGGCAATCTCGGCTCACTGCAACCTCTGCCTCTTGGATTCAAGCTATTCTCCTGCCTCAGCCTCCTTAGTAGCTAGGACTACAGGCGCACGCCACCACGCCTGGCTAATTTTGTTTGTATTTTTAGTAGAGACGGGGTTTCACTATGTTAGCCAGGATGGTCTCGATCTCCTGACCTCATAATCCATCTGCCTCGGCCTCTCAAAGTGCTAGGATGGAGTTTTGCTCTCGTTGCCCAGGCTGGAGTGTAATGGCACGATCTCGGCTCACTGCAACCTCCGCCTCCTGGGTTCAAACGATTCTCCTGCCTCAGCCTCCTGAGTAGCTGGACTCACAGACATGCGCCACCACTTCTGGCTAATTTTGTATTTTTAGTAGAGATACGGTTTCCCCATGTTAGCCAGGCTGATCTCAAACTCCCAACCTCAGATGATCCACCTGCCTCAGCCTCCCAAAGTGCTGGAATTACAGGCGTTAGCCACTGCGCCTGCGCCCTGCTCCATGGCTGGAATCTTTTTGCTAAGTCCTCACCTATACCAGGCAGGAGAGAGAGGTGCCACAAAGACTGTGCAGGTAGCCCCTGGGCACTGTGCTAGGCCAGAGGCTGCCTGGGAGGCGGAAGCTTTCAGAAGCTGTGAACTCCTTCAGGGCCACCCCAGCCTCAGGCGACATGTGTCTCAAGGCAGCAGCTGCGGCCAATTCTGGGAGTCCTCCTGAGACTGTCAGTCATATGGAAATAGAGTCACCTCTCCGGAACCAAAGCCCATCAGAACAGATGAAATGTCCACAGCCCTGTCCAGGAGGACAAGCTCACATTCTGGATTGTACAGAGCACCAGGAAGATCCAGCTTTGAATGGCAGCCTCAATGCATGCAAATGTGTGTGATAAGGCCAAGCACAGTGGCTCACGTCTGTAATCCCAGCACTTTGGGAGACCGAGGCAGGCAGATCACCTGAGGTCAGGATTTTGAGACCAGCCTGAGCAACATGGTGAAACCCTGTCTCCACTAAAAATATAAAAATTGGCTGGGTGTGGTGGTGCTTGCCTGTAGTCCCAGCTACTCAGCAGGCTGAGGCAGGAGAATGGCTTAAACCTGAGAGGCGGAGGTTGCAGTGAGTGGAGATCATGCCACTGCACTTCAACATGGGCGACAGAGTGAGATTCTGTCTCAAAGAAAAAAAATGTGATGATATTAACCCACAGTACCTATGGGTTCCATATGTGTGAATATAACCAACTGGGGATAAAAAATATTCAGAAGACCGGGCACGGTGGCTCATGTCTATAATCCTAGCACTTTGGGAGGCCGAGGCAGGCAGATCACCTGAGTTTAGGAGTTCGAAACCAGCCTGGCCAACATGGTGAAACCCCATCTCTACTAAAAATACAAGAACTAGCCAGGCGTGATAACAGGCCCCTGTAATCCCAGTTACTTGGGAGGCTGATGTGGGAGAATCAGTTGAACCTGGGAGTCAGAGGTTACAGTGAGCTGAGATCACGCCACTGCACTCCAGCCACGGTGACAAGAGCGAAACTCTGTCTGAAAAAAAAAATCAGAAAAAAAGTAAAAGATACAGACAGATACAGACTTTTTTTTCCCTTGTCCTCATTCTCTAAACAATGCAGTATAATAGTTATTTAGATAACATTTACATTGTTTTTTTTGAGACGGAGTTTCGCTCTTATTGCCCAGGCTGCAGTGCAATGGCATGATCTAGGCTCACTGCAACCTCTGCCTCCCGGGTTCAAGTGATTCTCCTCCCTTAGCCTCCTGAGTAGCTGTGATTACAGATGCATGCCACCACGCCCAGCTAATGTTTGCATTTGTAGTGGAAACGGGATTTCTCCGTGTTAGGCTGGTCTCGAACTCCTTACCTCAGGTGATCCGCCTGCCTCGGCCTCCCAAAGTGCTGGGATTACAGGTGTGAGCCACTTTGCCCGGCCGCATTTGCACTGTATTAAATATTGTAAGTAATCTAGAGATGATTTAAAGTATAGGGAAGAAGCTGGTATAGGTGGCTCACGCCTGTAATCCCAGCACTTTGGGAGACCAAGTCAGGAGGATCACAAGGTCAGGAATTCAAGACCAGCCTGGCCAATATGGTGAAACCCCCACTCTACTAAAATTACAAAAATTAGCCAGGCGTGGTGGCAGGTGCCTATAGTCCCTGCTACTTGGGAGGCTAAGGCAGGACAATTGCTTGAATCTGGGAAGTGGAGGTTGCAGTGAGCCAAGATTGTACCACTGCACTCCAGCCTGGGTAACAAAGTGAGACTCCATCTCAAAATAAAATAAAGTATAGGGGAGAATATGTATATGTTATACACAAATATTATGCTTTTTTTTTTTTTTTTTTT
>NW_016107370.1:1914381-1922076 GCF_001604975.1 Cebus imitator | reverse complement strand
GGAGGCTGAGGCAGGAGAATTGCCTGAACCCAGGAGGCGGAGGTTGCGGTGAGCCGAGATGGCGCCATTGCACTCCAGCCTGGGTAACAACAGCGAAACTCCGTCTCAAAAAAAAAAAAAAAAAAATTGTGATGAAAAAATACAACAAAATTTGCCATCTTAACCAAGTGTTAAGTATGTTCACATTGTTGCCATCTCCAGAATTTTTTAAAATAATTATTTTTAATAAAGATAGGGTCTCGCTATGATGCCCAGGCTGGTCTTGAACTCCTGGGCTCAAGCGATCTGCTCTCCTTGGCCTTCTAAAGTGCTGGAATTACAGGCAGGAGCCACTCACCTGGCCCAAATCTCCAGAACTTTTTCATCTTAAACTCTGTGTTACCAGTCTTCGAGCTCTATGGATTTGCCTATTCTGGACATTTCATATAAATGGAATCATATGATGTGTGACCTTTGCACCTGTATTCTTTCATTTAGCATGTTTTCAAGGTTGACTCACATTGTAACATATATTGATAATTTGAACCTTTTTTTTTAAATGAGTTTTGTTTTGTTTGTTTTGTTTTGTTTGGGATGGAGTCTCTCTTTGGTTGCCCAGACTGAAGTGCAGTGGCACGATCTTGGCTCACTGCAACCTCCACCTCCCCGGCTCAAGAAATTCTCCTGCCTTAGCCTCCGGAGTAGCTGGGATTACAGGTGTGTGCCAGCACACCCACCTAATTCTTGTATTTTTAGTAGAGACAGGGTTTTACCATGTTGGCCAGATTGGTCTTGAACTCCTGACCTCAGGTGATTCACCCACCTTGACCTCTCAAAGTGCTGTTATTACGGGTGTAAGCCACCCTGCCAGATGCTTTACCTTTTTACAGGTATGTAATATTTCTTTGTATGGATAGATCACACTGTAATTATCTAGTAAGTCGACAGTTGATGGAACCTTTTTTTTTTTTTTTTTTTTTTTGCCTTTTTTTTTTTTGCCTTTTGGCCACTGTAAATAATGCTATGAACATTCATGTAAAATAACTGTTTGAGTTTCTGTTATCAATTCTTTTGGGTTTATACCTAGGAGTGGAGTCACTGGCTCATACCGCAATTGTATATTTAACTTTTTGGGGAACTGCCATACTGTTTTTCACAGTGGCTGCAGCATTTTTCATTCCTACCAGCCATGTCTAAGGGCTCCGATTTTTTCACATGCTCACCAACAATTCTTTTTCTTTTTTTTTTTTTTGAGACGGAGTCTCGTTCTGTTGCCCAGGCTGGAGTGCAATGGTGCAATCTTGGCTCACCACAACCTCCACCTCCCAGGTTCAAGCAATTCTCTTGTCTCAGCCTCTCGAGTAGCTGGAACTACAAACTCGCACCACCATGCTCAGCTGATTTTTCTATTTTTAGTAGAGAGTGTATTTCACTATGTTGGCCAGGCTGGTCTTGAACTCCTGACCTCGTGATCTGCCTGCCTGGGCCTCCCTGGTTCACAGGTGTGAACCACCACACCTGGCCATTTTCCATTTTTAAAAATTATAGACATCTAGTGGGTATGAAGTGGTATCTTCCTGTGATTTCCCCCATGTTTTCCTTTCCATTTAGCTCGACATTATTTTTTGACTTTTTTTTTTTTTTTTTTGTAAAAGTTTTTTTTCTTTTTTTTTTTTTTTTTTTTTTTTTTTTTTTTTTTTCTTTTTTTTTATTTTTTTTTTTTTTTTTTTTGAGACGGAGTTTCGCTCTTGTTACCCAGGCTGGAGTGCAATGGCGCGATCTCGGCTCACCGCAACCTCCGCCTCCTGGGTTCAGGCAATTCTCTTGCCTCAGCCTCCTGAGTAGCTGGGATTACAGGCACTTGCCACCATGCCCAGCTAATTTTTTGTATTTTTAGTAGATAGAGACGGGGTTTCACCATGTTGACCAGGATGGTCTTGATCTCTTGACCTCGTGATCCACCCGCCTCGGCCTCCCAAAGTGCTGGGATTACAGGCTTGAGCCACCGCGCCCGGCCTTATTTTCAAAATTTTATTTATTTATTCATTTTGAGACAGAGTCTTGCTCTGTCACCCGGCTGGAGTCCAGTGGTGTGATCTCTGCTCATTGCAACCTCCACTTCCCGGGATCAAGCAATTCCACTGCCTCGGCCTCCTGAGTAGCTGGGATTACAGGTGCATGCCAACACACGTGGCTAATTTTTGTATTTTTAGTAGAGATGGGGTTTCACTGTGTTGATCAAGCTGGTCTAGAACTCCTGACCTCGTGATCCACCCACCTCAGCCTCCCAAAGTGCTGGGATTACAGGCGTGAGCCACTGCACCCGGCCTATTATTCTTTTTTATAGACAGAATCTCACTCTGTTGCCCAGACTAGACTGTTTTGGCCTCATTGCTCACTGTAAACTCAAACTCCTGGGCTCAAGCAATCCTCTCACCTCAGCCTCCTGAGTAGCTGGGATTACAAGCGTGCACAACCATGCCTGGCGCATTTTTGTATTTTTAGTGGAGATGGGGTTTTTCCATGTTGGTCTCAAACTCCTGACCTCAGGTGATCCGCCACCTTGGCCTACCAAAGTGCTGGGATTACAGGCGTGAGCCACTGCGCCCGGCCCTCTTCCCATTTTTTAAGCACATCAGTCTTATTGCCTTAAGCCCCACCCTTATAACCTCATTTAACCTTAATTACGTCTTTAAAGAAGGCCTATCTCCAAATGTAGTCACACTTGGGGTTAGGGCTTGAAAATATAAATTTTAGGGAGCCATCGTTCAGTTCCTCTGAGCTTTGACTTTATTGTCATTATAAGGAGAATTGAAACCAACTTGAGAATTTTATTGGAAACTAAAGAGTAACATCTCAGCCCTCTACCATGCCACTAATTGGCTAATTGAGCCAGTGGAGACAGTGACTTATGGCAGAAAAATCTGTATCCTCAGGGCCAGAGAGGATGGCTTTCCGCTTGGAGAACAGCGCCAAAGTCCTGTTAGTTCTCTGGCCAAGGAAGTTATTATGAGGATCAAAAGAGAAAAAGCATTTGAAAGTATGTTGAAATTCTAAAGCACTATAAAAGCAAGCCATTATTACCATTGTCCTTAGCATGCAATCTGAGCTAAGCCATGTAGTTATTAATTTTGTCCCTCACTGCAACCTCTTTGAGTGCTTCACTTACACTATTTGCCACTGAATTAGTAGTATTTGGTTTTTCTATGAGTGGCAGAAAACCCCAGCTAACAGTGTTTAACAAGATGGCAAATTGAAGAATAAGCAACCTGGTCCCAGAAGTTTTCAGGAACCAGTCCTTATGGTCCAATGTGGTGGCATCAGCATTCCCAGCATCCAGGATGCAAGAAAGGACAATGAAAAGGAGAGAAGAGATGGGTTGTGAGCCACATGGATTTTGCACCCGTCCATCCTATTGGTCAGAACTCAGCCACATGGCCACACTTGGCTGCCAGGGAGGTCAGCGAATATAACCTTTACTCTGGTTGCCAGTGTGCTCCACTAAAAAATTTTTTTTAGATGGAGTCTTGTTCTGTCCATCTCACCCAGGTTGGAGTGCAGCGGTGCGATCTCGACTCTGCAACCTCTGCTTCCAGGGTTCAAACAATTCTCTCCCTCAGCCTCCCGAGTGGCTGGGATTATAGATGCCTGTGGCCACGCCGGCTGGTTTTTGTATTTTTAGTAGAGATGGGGTTTCACTACCTTGGCCAGACTAGTCTTGAACTCCTGCCTCGTGATCTTGAACTCCTGACCTCGTGATCCACCCGCCTTGGCCTCCCAAAGTGCTGGGATTACAGGCGTGAGCCACCATGCCCGGCCTTTCTTTTTTTTTTTTTTTTTTTAAGACAATGTTTCACTCTGTTGTCCAGGCTGGAGTGTAGTAACCTCTGCCTGTCCTGGGTTCAAGTAATTTGCCTGCCTCAGCCTCCTGAGTAGTTGGGATTACAGGTGCCCACCACCACTCCCCGCTAATTTTTGTACTTTTAGTAGAGACGAGGTTTCACTATGTTGGCTAGGCTGGTCTCAAACTCCTGGCCTCAGCCTCACAGCGCCCAGCCAATTTTTGTATTTTTGGTAGAAACAGGGTTTCACCATGTTGGCCAGGCTGGTCTCTAACTCCTAACCTCAGGTGATCTGCCCACTTCGACCTCCCAAAGTGCTGAGATTACAGGTGTGAGCCGGGTCTGGCCTCTGTGAGATTTTTATTCTTCCCCATTCAGCACTTTGATAAAAAAATTTCTGGCCGGGCGCGGTGGCTCAAGCCTGTAATCCCAGCACTTTGGGAGGCCGAGGCGGGTGGATCACGAGGTCAAGAGATCGAGACCATCCTGGTCAACATGGTGAAACCCTGTATCTACTAAAACTACAAAAAAATTAGCTGGACATGGCGGCGCGTGCCTGTAGTCCCAGCTACTCAGGAGGCTGAGGCAGGAGAATTGCCTGAACCCAGGAGGTGGAGGTTGCAGTGAGCCGAGATTGCGCCATTGCACTCTAGCCTGGGTAACAAGAGCGAAACTCCGTCTCAAAAATAAAAAAGAAAAAAATTTCTTTGTATGGCAATAAGCTGTGTGATTCATGAAATCATACTTTTGATCATCTCTTTATTTTAACCCTATGAACCAGCTGTTACTGTTGATGTTATTATTATTATTCATTTCGAGACAGGGTCTTTCTCTGACACACAGGCTGGAGTTCAGTGGTGTGATCACAGCTCACTGCAGCCTTGATCTCCTGGACTCAAGGAATCCTCCCACCTCAGCCTCCCATGTAACTGTAAGGTCTGACTGCACTGCAGACAGCATGGCGACCCCATGAACCACACGTACACCTCTGGAGGGCCTTCTGGAATTAGAAAACCTGAAGAACCTGGAAGGAAGAATGATCAACCCCTGCAGCGCCTAGCTAACCTGAAACATTCTTCTATTGTTTCTTATTCCTGCCTCAATTGACAAGCCATTGGACTTTGTAACTGATTTAGGCTCAACCTCCTAACTCCACACCCTATGACCCCCTCCCAGCTTGCAAACCTATGACCTCCGCCCGGCTTGCAAAGAAACACCCGAAAGTAACTTCTGTAACTTTCCACTGCCCACCCCAAACGGATAAAACCAACTCCTATCCCACCACGCTTCGCTGATGCCCTTTTTGGCCTCAGCCCACCTGCACCCAGGAGAATAAATAGCCATGCTGCTCACACAAAGCCTGCTTGAGGGGGGTCTCTTCATTCAGAGCGTGCGTTTTAACAGTGACTAGGACCACAGGCATATGCCCACACCTGGCTAATGTTATTGATTTTTTTACAGGGGTGAGGTCTTGCTATGTTGCCCAGGTTGGTATTATGATATTATTATTAACAGTTAGCAGTAGCATGTTTACAAATGATCTAGAAGTACAGGTATTGATCAACTTATGACCTATGCAACTTACGACCATTCGACTTTACGACCACAATCGCTAGCCACGACTGCTCCGCGTCTGGCAGCGCAAACGTCGCCCAGCTGGGCGTACGACAGTGCGGACCAGCTTCCGGCAGCACTACCATCTCCGTGTGCACCATTTCAACTGTTATCCCAGACTCGGTACATACATACTCAACTTACAACCAAATCGTGTTATGATCGGTCTGTCGGAACCAATCGTGGTCATAAGTCGAGCACTAGCTGTACGTGAAAATGGATCATTTATTTATTCAGCCCTTACTCTTTGACAGCCCCAGAGATATCTAAGTGAACAAAGAGAGGTTCCTGCTGTCATAGAGTTCACATATGACATGGTTTGGCTGTGCCCCATCCTAATCTCATCTTGAATTATCACGTGCTGGGGGGGGGGACCCACTGGGAGGTAACTGAATCATGAGGTAAGTCTTTCCCTTGCGGTTCTTAGGATAGTGAATGAATCTCAAGAGATCTGATGGTTTTATAAAAAGAAATTCCCGTCTCTTTTCCTGCTGTCATCCATGTAAGACGTGACTTGGTCTTCCCTGCCTCCCACCATGATTGTGAGGCTTCCCCAGCCACATGAAACTGTAAGTCCATTAAACCCCTTTGTTTTGTAAATTGCCTAGTCTGGGGTATGCCTTTATCAGCAGCATGAAAACAGACTAATACAACATCCTAGTGTGGGAGACAGGAAATAAACACATGAATGAGTAAAATGGGATTAGGGCCAGGTGCAGGGTACACATCTGTCGTCCCAGCTACTCAGGAAAATCTCTTGAGCCCAGCAATTGGCGGCCAGCCTGGGTAACACAGTGAGAAGTCCATAAAAAAAAAAGAAAAAAAAAAAAAAAAAGAAAGCCCAAAAAACAGCTTTTTGTGGTATTAGGTCCTCATGCTCTTAAACAGAACATTCCTGAAAGTCCACGTTAGCTGAATTAGGCCTATTCCTGGGAAAACTAATCACCTTCTTTGCTGCTAAGGCCAAAAGCTCCGAATCAGATTGCAATAAAGACTGGTTTAATCAGAGGACTCTTGAGTTTGTCTCCTGCACTGAGGTTCTTTGGCAGAAGACTTGGGAAAATCTCATACCTCACAGGCTGGGAACTTCTGAGCTTAGAGCCTTGGGAAAATATAAAGCACAATTGGCTGTTGACAGCTTAAAGGGATACCTCCAGAGACCTTGTCATGCTACAAGTGTGCACATCTCCCCTGCAGCAAAGTAGTTCCCTATACAATGTAATTATGCGTTGGCTGGAACAGTTGCTGAAATGTCATTTAGCAGGGATTTTTTTTTGTTGTTATTGTTTTTTGGACAAGGTCTTGCTTTGTTGCTCAGGCTGGAGTGCAATGGCATGAACACAGCTTCCTGGCCCAAACAAACCATCCACCTGAGCCTTCCAAGTAGCTGGGATTACAGGTGCATGCCACCAGGCCAGGCTTTTTTTTTTTTTTTTTGGTAGGTGGGGTTCTTGCCATGTTGCCTGGGATGGTCTTGAACTCCTGAGCTCAAGTGATCCTCCTGCCTAAGCCTCCCGGAAAGTACTGGGATTACAGACATGAGCCCCTGCTCCTGGCAAGGGTCAAATTTGTGACTTGGCAAAGTTGGAAATAAAAACCTCATGATATTTACATTTGAACTGGGGATGAAAAGTTAAACCAGCAATGCCAACCCGCGAAGAACATAGTTGGTGTATTAATTATCTATCGCTGCATAAGAAGTGACTCCAAGGCCGGGTGCAGTGGCTCAAGCCTGTAATCCCAGCACTTTGGGAGGCCGAGGCGGGTGGATCACGAGGTCAAGAGATCGAGACCATCCTGGTCAACATGGTGAAACCCCGTCTCTACTACAAATACAAAAAATGAGCTGGGCATGGTGGTGCGTGCCTGTAATCCCAGCTACTCAGGAGGCTGAGGCAGGACAATTGCCTGAACCCGGGAGGAGGAGGTTGCAGTGAGCCGAGATGGTGCCATTGCATTCCAGCCTGGGTGACAGAGCGAGACTCCTTCTCAAAAAAACAAAAAAACAAAACAAAAGTCATTTATTATCTCCCTTGGTTTCTGTGCGTTAGGAATTCAGAGTGGGTACACCAGAGTTAACTGACCTCTACTCCATGCTGTCTGGGCCTTGGGGGAAGACTTGAGCCGGTCGCGGTGGTTCACGCCTGTAATCCCAGCACTTTGGGAGGCCGAGGCGGGTGGATCACGAGGTCAAGAGATCGAGACCATCCTGGTCAACACGGTGAAACCCCGTCTCTACTAAAAAATACAAAAATTCAGC
>NW_016107370.1:1901019-1914221 GCF_001604975.1 Cebus imitator | reverse complement strand
AAAAAAGACTTGAATTCAGAGTGTGGGCTGAAATCATCCGAAGCCTTGTTCACTCTTATGTCTGGGGTTCATCACATGTCGCTACGTGCTGGGGGCCCAGGGACGTTGGCCAGAGCAACCACAGTCCCTCCAAGTAGCCTGGGCTTCCTCACAATATGGTGGTTGGGTTCAAAGGACAAGCATCTTGAAAAGATAGAGAATCAGGTGACATTGTAACGTTTTGTTACTGGTGGAGGGTGTCCAGGTTCTTGGCGTTTTGAACAGATAATTGGACAAGCCCCAAAAACAAAGCAAAGAAAGAATGAAGCAACAAAAGCAGAGATTTAGTGGAAACAAAAGTATACTCCATAAGGTGGGAGCCGGCCCAGCCTTGGGGCTCTAGAGCCCCTTTACAGAACTTTCTGGGGTATAAATATCCTCTAGAGGCTTCCCATTGGTTCCGTGGTTACACCCTATGCAAATGAAGTAGTGAGCCACAGTCATTCTGATTGGTTGCAGAAAGCAACCAATCAGAGATACTTTTGATTTTCCATCTGCTACGCAGAAAGAAAGGGCGCAGGGTTTGCAAAGGGAGTAGCGTCCTGTTTTTTTGTTACTTAGGTGTGGAAAGTTGGGGTTTTCCTTTTGATTTAGTTCTAGGAAGTCAGCCTGAATCTGCCTTAGGTTCCTAGCCTCCAGATCCTATTCTCCTGCCTCATTCTTACTACCTAGCCTCAGAAGTCAGGTAGCATCACTGCTTCACTTCTGCTGTGTTCCTTAGAGCAGTCACTGCTCAGATACATGCAGTGGGGGAACCTGTGTTTCCTTTCTCTGGAAAGGGTGTCAGTCCCATTGTAGGAAGGGCACATGAGGTGGGTTACATATATAGGTGTGGTTACCTTTAGAAAATGTAATCTGCTGGGCATGGTGGCTCATGCCTGTAATCCCAGCACTTTGGGAAGCTGAGGCGGGTGGATCACCTGAGGTTGGGAGTTCGAGACCAGCCTGACCAACTTGGAGAAACCTCTTCTCTACAAAAAATACAAAATTAGCCAGCCACGGTGGCACATGCCTGTAATCCCAGCTACTCAGGAGGCTGAGGCAATAGAATCGCTTGAACCCCAGAGGCGGAGGTTGCGGTGAGCCAAGATTGCCCTCCAGCCTGACCAGCAAGGCGAAATTCCATCCACCCAGGCCCCCAGAAAGGAAGAAAATGTAATCTGCCACAGACGGTACTCAACAAATATGGGTAAGTCTGTGAATTCCAAATATCTGGTCTCAAACACCTGGCCTCAAAATTACAATCTAGCCAATAAAACACACAGTCATTTAACTGTTTTGCTAAATGGCACCTAAGATTAACTAGTTATATGCTTCTTTTTTTTTCTCTCTTAATGTATAACTTTAATTTGACCTTTTGTTTTTTACAAAAATAAGTTACATGCTTCTTAGTTGTTGTTTGTTTCTCACCAGTGGTATGGAAAGGTGGTCTAGCTGGGCCAGTGGACTTTCATGACAATCAATAAGCATTTGTCGGCCAGGTATGGTGGCTCATACCTGTAATTCCAGCCTTTGGGAGGCTGAGGTGGGAGGATGGCTGGAGCCCAAGAGTTTGGTACCAGCCTGGGCAACATGTTGAGACTATCTCTACAATAAATTAAAAAAAAAAAAAATTAGCTGGGCATGGTGGTGCATGCCTGTAGTTCCAGCTACTCAGGAGACTAAGGTGGTGTTGCTTGAGTCCCCGAAGTCTAGGCTGCCTTGAGCCATGATTCCCCCACTGCAGTCCAGCCTGGGTGACAGAGCAAGACTCTGTCTCAAAAAAATAAAAAAGCATTTTTTTAATCTCCTGGATAAAAACAAATTTCATATCCCCTGGATTCCCATGTACACACACAAGTGAGGTGTCTTCCCTGCTAACTCCACTGGCTGTGGGTCTGGATCCTTCAGTATGCGTTTGGAGAAGCATACGCTTTAGCCACAAAGACTTCATTTAATGTTCTAGCTCTGCTCCTACCACTTGTGTGATCTCGGACAAGTAAATTAATCTCTTCAAACTTGTATTTTCTCTTATGAAATGTGGTGATTGACCTAGTGAAGAAAAATTATCCAAAAACTTGGATATAAGCTGAAAGGACTCCTGCATGTTCTTTCAATATCTTACTGGAGCATATCTAGCCCAAAGCCCACCCAAGGATTATTTAATACTGGGAGATAAGCTTTTGTTTTCTTGCTGTTTAATAATGACAAAGGCTAACTCAGAATGTTACCGTTCTATTGCCGGTTAGGACATTAACCCACTTTGCCTGTGATGTAGGAAACTTATTCTTGGCTGGGCACGGCGGCTCACGCCTATATTCCCAGCACTTTGGGAGGCCGAGGCAGGTGGATCACCTGAGCTCAGGAGTTCAAGACCAGCCTGGCCAACATGGTGCAACCCCATCTCTACTAAAAACACAAAAATTAGCCGAGCTTGGTGGCGCATTCCTGTAATCCCAGCTACTTGGGAGGCTGAGGCAGGAGAATCGCTTGAACCTGGGAGACGGAGGTTGCAGTGAGTTGAGATCGCTCCAGTGTACTCCAGCCTGGATGACAGAGTGAGACTGCATCTCAAAAAAAAAAAGAAAAAAACGGAAAAAGAAAACATATTCTTGACTGCCTTTCCTGTCTGACTGCATAGACCTCTGTTCATTGAATTCTCCTTTGAACTAGTTTTACATCTTCCTGGCACGCTTGTGAATTAGTTACATACATAATTGACATGTGTTCATTCTACACTTGTGTGAGATTCAGGCTTTTATCTTTTTGAAAATTATACTTTCATAGCCCAAAGCCCTATGTATCATGGGGGGAAAAAGTAATTAGTGTCACAGAATTCACTGGAGGAAGAGATCTGAAGAGGGAGGCCCAAGAAGACTTTCTAGAAAAGATTTTTGGTTTTTTTGGGAGGATGTGGGGGGAGACAGGGTCTCACTCTGTCACCCAGGGTGGAGTGCAGTGGCACAATCACTGGAGGTCACTGCAGCCTCAACCCCCCGGGCTCAGGTAATACTCCTGCCTCAGCCTCCCAAGAAGCTAGGACTACAGGTGAGCACCACTATGCCTGGCTAATATTTTTGGATTTTTTTGTAGAGACAGGGTTTTCCCATGTTGCCCAGGCTGGTCTCAAACTCCTGGGCTCAAGCAATCTGCCCGCCTTGGCCTCCCAAAGTGCTGGGATTACAGGCGTGAGCCACTGTGCCCAGCCTAGAAAATATTTTCTTTCCTTTTTTTTTTGAGATGGAGTCTTGCTCTGTCACCCAGGTTGGAGAGCAGGGATGTGATCTTGGCTCACTGCAACCTCCACCTCCTGAGTTCAAGCAATTCTCCTGCCTCAGCCTCCCGAGTAGCTGGGACTAAAGGCACCTGCCACCACGCCTGGCTAATTTTTGTATTTTTAGTAGAGACAGGGTCTCACCATGTTGGTCAGGCTGGTCTCGAACTCTTGACCACATGCCCACCTCAGTCTCCCAAGGTGCTAGGATTACAGGTGTGAGCCACTGTACTTGGCCTTTGAAAAGATTTTCTATAGAAGTCTTTCTAGGAAGAATCTTGCTGGTTGTGGGGGATAGTTTCAGAAGCGGGGAGGCCTTTGAGGGCTGGGAGGGCGTTTGTGCAGAAGAGGGGCCAGAGAACTGGGGGAAGTAATTGAATAAGCCAGAAAACCACAGCCTGGACAGGATAAGTCGTCATATTTTGAAACTAACCACATGAAAGACCAATAGATAATCTCCCAGCTTCATCAGTTGTAAATTATTAAGATGAAAACCAGCAGTTGTTATGTATTTAAATTATATTTCTTTTTGTTGTATTATTTTGTTGCTTTGGTTTTTCAGCACAGAGGCAAAAGAAACATCGTTGCTTCAGTTTACAGTTAAGTTTTGCTTGCATCCACACCAGCCAGCATGGGTGGCCTTTCATGGGTTTCCTTTAGAAGGGAAATGAAATAGTACTCTTGGTCATAAAGGTTTTATTATTTTCCTGGGCTCTGCAGAGCAACTCAGCGAGCAAAGCCTGTGTCAGTGCAGGAGGGCTTTTGATTAACAGCTAGACTTGTAACATACATTAAAAAGAAGTCATTTCCTGGCTTTGAAATGTAGCTTTCCAACTCATGAATTTTTTATTCTATGAAGAATGACCGACTATGACACTTGGAATCAACCAAGCCAATCCATTGCAGAAAGCCATGGTATAGGAAGGCTGCCTGAAAATAGTTCTTTCCTCGCTCCTTCTTCACCCACCTTAGCTGTGCTGCAGAGATCTCTACTATTGCCCACTGCCTTGGAAAAAAAAAAAAAGGGCCAGGTGTGGTGGCTCACGCCTGTAATCCCAGCACTTTGGGAGGCCGAGGTGGGCGGATCACCTGAGGTTGGGAGTTCGAGACCAGCCTAGACAACATGGAGAAACCCCATCTCTACTAAAAATACAAAATTAGCCGGGCGTGGTGGTGCATACCTGTAATCCCAGCTACTCGGGAGACTGAGACAGGAGAATCACTTGAACCCAGGAAGCAGAGGTTGCCGTGAGCTGAGATTGAGCTATTGTACTCCAGCCTGGGCAACAAGAGCAAAACTCCATCTCAAAAAAAAAAAAAAAATATGGCCAGGCCTGGTGGCTCACACCTGTAATCCCAGAACTTTGGGAGGCCAAGGTGGGCAGCCTGACCAACATGGCAAAACCCCCAACTCTACTAAAAGTGCAATAAATTAGCTGGGCATGATGGTGCACACTTGTAATCCCAGCTACTCGGGAGGCTGAGGCACGAGAATTGCTTGAACCTGGGAGGCAGAGGTTGCTGTGAGCCGAGAGCACGCCATTGTACTCCAGCCTGGACAACAGAGTGGGGCTCCATCTGAAACAAAACAAAACAAAACAAAACATTGTGCAGCGGGGCATGGAGGCTCACACCTGTAATCCCAGCACTTTGAGAGGTCGGGCATGTGCATCCCTGAGCCCAGGAGTTAGAGACCAGTCTGGGCAACATGGTAAAACTCCAACTCTACAAAAGATACAAAAATTTGTCCAGCATGGTAGCATGAGCCAATGGTCCCAGCTACTTGGGCAGTTGAGGTAGGAGGATCCCATGAGCCTGACAGGTTGAATCTGCAGTGAGCCCTGATTGTGTGACCGTACTCCACCCTGAGTGACAGAGTAAGACTCACTCTCAAAAAACAAAAAACAAAAACCATTGTAGTAAACAATACATAACATTTCCTGTATTAACCTGTTCTTTTTTTTTTTTTAGACGGAGTTTCACTCTTGTTACCCAGGCTGGAGTGCAATGGCGCGATCTTGGCTCACGGCAACCTCCGCCTCCTGGGTTCAGGCAATTCTCCTGCGTCAACCTCCTCAGTAGCTGGGATTACAGGCACGCGCCACCATGCCCAGCTAATGTTTTGTATTTTTAGTAGAGACGGGGTTTCACCATGTTGACCAGGATGGTCTCGATCTCTTGACCTCGTGATCCACCCGCCTCGGCCTCCCAAAGTGCTGGGATTACAGGCTTGAGCCACTGTGCCCAGCCTGTTTTTTTTTTTTTTTTTTTTTTGAGACAGAGTCTCACTGTGTCGCCCAGGCTACAGTGCAATGGCATGATCTCAACTCACTGCAAGCTCTGCCTCCCGGGTTCAAGTGATTCTCCTGCCTCAGCCTCCCAAGTAGCTGAGATTACAGGGACGTGCCACCATGCCTGGCCAATTTTTGTATTTTAGTAGAGACAGGGTTTCACCATGTTGGCCAGGCTGGTTTTGAACTTCTGACCTCAGATGATCCTCCTGCCTTGGCCTCCCAAAGTTCTGGGATTACAGGCGTGAGCCACCATGCCGGGCCTATATTATCCTTTTTAAAAGTGTGCAGTTCAGTGGCCTTAAGGGCATTCACAGTGTTGTGCAAGCATCACCACCGTCTTATAACTCTTTTCAACTTATAAAACTGAAACTCCACCGGGCACGGTGGCTCACGCCTGTAATCCCAGCTCTTTCGGAGGTGCAGGCAGGTGGGTCACATGAGGTCAGGAGTTTGAGATCATCCTGGCTAGCATGATAAAAACCTTGGCTCTACTGAAAATACAAAAATTAGCTGGGCCTATTAGCTGTAGTCCCAGTTACTAGGGAGGCTGAGGCAGGAGAATTGCTTGAACCTGGGTAAGAGGTTGCAACGAGCCTAGATTACCCCACTTCACTCCAGCCTGGGTGAAAGACTGAAGCTCTGTCTCAAAAAAAAAAAAAAAGAAAAGAAAAGAAAGAAAGAAAAAAAGAAAATAAATACAGGCATATCATAACATCCATTTGACATAAAAATGATCTGTTTTATTATGGTCCATTTCGCTCAGCACACCCTGACAACTGTTTTAAAAACATGTCATGCCAAAAGATCTGTTCTGTTTCCCTCTGCATCTCCACGTCTCTGTCTTTGTGTCTGTCTGTCATCTCCCTCTCAGAGGAGGAGGAGAAGGAGAATTAAAGACAGAGGCAGAAGAGATACATGTTATAGAGTGGAATCTTGAATCGTATAAAAATGTGGAAACTTAAAAAAGGTGTCTGTTTTTGCTCCTAAAAATACCCACCTTTGTACAAGAGCATGGTTCTTTTCATTTTATTTATTTTTTTCAGAGACAAGGTCTGAGTCTGTCACCCAGGCCGGAGTGCAGTGGTACAATCATAACTCACTGCAGCCCTAAACTTCTGGGCTCAAGCCATCCCTCCAAGTAGTTGAGATTACAGGAGTGAGATGCCACATTCAGCTGATTTTTTTTGTCTACTTTTTTTTTTTTTTTTTTTTGTAGAGATGAGGTCTCTATACTATGTCGCCCCTGCTGGTCTCGAAACCCTGGGCTCCAACAATCCTCCTGCTTCAGCCTCCCAAAGCATTGGGATATAGGCATGAGCAACTGTGCCCATCTGGAGTGTGTTTCTAGTTTAGTGCTTGATTTACTGTCTTCAGCTTCTGGAATAACCTCAAAATTAAGATTCACTTGAGGCCGGGGGAGATGGTGCATGCTTGTAATCCCAGCACTTTGGGAGGCCAAGGTGGGCAGATCACTTGAGGCCAGGAGTTTGAGGCCAGCTTGGCCAACGTACTGAAACTCTGTCTGTACTAAAAATACAAAAATTAGCTGGGTGTGGTGGCGCACGCCTGTAATCCCAGCTACTCAGGAGGCTGAGGCACAAGAATCACTTGAGCCTGGGAGTTGGGGGTTGCAGTGAGCCAAGATCATGCCACTGCTTTCCAGTCTGAGCAACATAGCAAGACCCTGTCTCACGCACACAAAAGAAACAAATAAATGAAGATGCATTTGAGCTGGAAAGTTATTCCCATCAGAGGAAGAATAATTGTGTTTGCATTTTTCATTCTTTGTCTTTGTGTTTTCTTGAAGAAATTCTTCCAGAGTCAGACATACCCCGTTCTCTAAAAACTTCTCTCGTTTGAGTCAGAGCTCTGCGAGCTGTTTCTTCTAGAGAGCTGCTCATGGATGATCTGTCACAACGAGTTTTAAAATGTGGTGTCATGGTCTCTTTTTTCTGAACCACATCAAAGAGCACAGATTATTTCCTCTCTGAGAACAAAACTCTTTAATGACAAGAAAGAACAAGAAACTGAGCTGCCAATCAGCCCTATCAGGAAAGACACTGCCACCCTAACAATGACAAATGATCCACTGCTGCAACCTTTTGTCACTCTTTGAAATTTAAACCAAACCCGGTAATCATGTGCTCACATATATGTCTCTAAAACAAAATCACGATTTTTCACTCTGAAAACTCTTTATAGACCTGGATGAATAATCCTATCATCAGGTGGGTTAATTCGTACCTGTTCCTGGTTTTGGAGGGCAGATAGAACATGATAATTGGAGTTAGCATGATCCACGATTAATGTCTTTGTGTAATCAGGACTTGCAAACCCTGATTGTTTGTATCTCATTTGTCATGAAAAAAAATTAATCCTCATAGGACAATTTAATAATGTCTATCAAATGTTTAGCATGAAACATTTAGCAAAATTACAAGTAGTTAACAAAATAAACAGTGAACGTATAAATATTTAGCAAAATTACAAGTGATCTTATTATTTCACTTAGCAATGGTATTTGTAGGACTTTATCCAACAGCTATATATACATATGTGCAAAACAATAGATATAAAAGGTGATTTGTTTCAGCATTTCTTTTAAGAGCAAAATATGGAAAACGATCTGATGTCCACAAATGCCACCCTACTCTATGTGGTGGAATACTATGCAGCTATTAAAAAGAGAGCACTCTTACATATTCCTATGCAAGGATGTATAAGACATATTGTTAAAAACAAAAACAAAAACAAAACAAAAATGCAAACTGCAGAACTGTGTATATGTAGTAGTTCTTGACTTTGGATGCACATTAGAAATCCCCTGGGGAGAAGCCAAGCTGTCAGAATGGAGTGCAGTGGTGTGATCATGGTTCACTGCAGTGTCAATCTCCCATGCGCGAACGATCCTCCTACCTCAGCCTCTGGAGTAGCTGGAACTACAGGTGTGCAACACCATGCCCGGCTAATTTATTTATGTATTTATTTTGTAGAGAAGGGATCTTGCTTTGTTGCCCAGGCTGGTCTGCCTCCCAAAATGTTAACATTACAGGAGTGAGCCACCATGCTCAGCCCTAAAAAGAAATGATTTTTAAATCATTTTTCAGGCAGATCCATCTTTCTGTTCAGCCTAGAAATGGAGCTACATCATTCTGACTGTGGGAGATATAAGAAAGGCAATACTTCCTTTTTTTTTTTTCTTTTTTGAGATGGAGTCTTGCTCTGTTACCTAGGCTGGAATACAGTGGCACAAACTCGGCTCACTGCAACCTCCGCCTCCCGGGTTCAAGCGATTCTCCTGCCTCAGCCTCCCAAGTAGCTGAGACTACAGGTCCCTGCCACCACGCCTGGATAATTTTTGTATTTTTAGTAGAGACGGGTTTCACCATTTGGACAGGCTGGCCTCAAACTCCTGATCTTGTGACTTACCCACCTTAGCCTCCCAAAGTGCTAGGATTCCAGGCATGAGGCACTGCACCTGGCTAATTTTTATATTTTTAGTAGAGACGGGGTTTATTACATATTGGCCAGGCTGGTCTCAAACTCCTGCCCTTGTGATCTGTCCACCTCAGCCTCTCAAAGTGCTGAGATTACAGGTGTGAGCCACTGCCCCTGGCCAGAAAGACAATACTTCTTATCGATTAATCAAAGTAAAAATTTGTCCATCCATTCATCCATTCATTCGTCCATCAGTCCGTCCATCCATCCATCCATCTGTATGCATGCAATACAAAAGTGATGTGTACAGAATATTTTGCATTTTTTGAGACAGAGCCTCGCTGTCGCCAGGCTGGAGTGCAGTGGCACCATCTCGGCTCACTGCAACCTCTGTCTCTTGGGTTCAAGCAATTCTCCTGCCTCAGCCTCCCAAGTAGCTGGGACTACAGGCACGTGGCACCATGCTCGGCTAATTTTTGTATTTTTCAGTAGAGACAGGATTTTGCCATGTTGGCCAGACTGATCTTGAACTCCTACTTCAAGTGATCCACCTGCCTTGGCCTCCCAAAATGTTGGGATTGATTACAGGCATAAGCCACTGTGCCCAGCCTTATTTTGCTTTCTTAAATACTTCAAATTCCCTGCACCAAGAAGATGAAAAAGTAAAAAACTCATGGATGGGAAATTTCTTTTTTTGCTTTTTGTGTGTGTGTGTGTGAGATGGAGTTTTGCTCTTGTTGCCCAGGCTGGAGTGCTATGGCGTAATCTTGGCTCACCGCAACCTCCGCCTCCTGGGTTCAAGCAATTCTCGTGCCTCAACCTCCCGAGTAGCTGGGATTACAGATGTGTGCCACCACGCCTGGCTAATTTTGGTATATTATTAGTAGAGACAGGGTTTCACTATGTTGGCCGGGCTGGTCTTGAACTCCTGACTTCGGTGATTTGCCTGCCTCGGCTTTCCAAATTGCTGGGATTACAGGTGTGAGCCACCATGCCTGGCGGAAATTTCAAACTGACTGACATCTTGTGTTTTCCCCCCAGGGACAGGTACAAGAGGGTGTGACTGTGGGAAGGGACACACCAACAATAGGCAACGGGTCCAGGTTGTTTCTTCCATGAAGGTACCGGTCTGTGGCCTGTTAGGAGCCAGGCGGCACAGCATGAGGTTAGTGGCTGGTGAGCAAGCATTACTGCCTGAACTCTGCCTCCTGTCAGATCAGCGGCGGCATTAGAGTCTCATAGGAGCAGGAACCCTGTTGTTAACTGCGCATGTGCGGGATCTCGGTTTCGTGCTCTGGATGGGAATGTAAGTAATGCCTCATGATCTGAGGTGGAAGTTTCATCTTCCCTCCCTCCAGTCCATGGAAAAATTGTTTTCCATGAAACCGGTCCCTGATCCGAGAAAAGGTGGGGGACTGCTGCCCTAATTCATCCATTAGACTTTCACATGCTGACAAGATCTCTGTGTTTGTAAATATGAGTTGGATTAAATTTATCATTGGCTCCAATACAATTTTCTCTTCTCTCTCTTTTTGGTAACCCCCAATTCGGGTGCATCTGCAATGCATTCCCAGCAATTCATTTCAATTTAGTAAATGATGACTGAGTGTCCTCCCATTTAAGGCACTGTGCTAGACACTGGGACAGAAAACTAAATAGGACTTGATCTTGTAGCAGAAGAGAGAGCCAGGCAGTTAACTAGAATTCAGTGTGTTGAATATGACAGTGGAAGTGCCTACACTGCCACGGTCTCCTGAGTAAACAGCCAGTTGGTTGCTTATGCAAAGGTCATCCAACATGGAAACAAATATACTGAATCTCCTGAGGAGGGAGTGATTAATTCAGGCATTGTGGGACCAACCAAGGTGACATTGGAATTAATTTGGACTTGAAGAGCGTACAGTTTCACAAGGCAGAGAAAGACACACTGCAAAGAATGAGGAATATTTGTGAGAATTTGGAGCTGTGCCATTCCTTAGAGTATTAGATTCATGAAAAAAAGTCTGGGCATGGTGGCTTACGCCTGTAATCCTAGCACTTTGAGAGGCCCAGGCGGGCAGATCACCTGAGGTCAGGAGTTCGAGACCAGGCTGACCAATAGGGTAAACCCTCATCTCTAGCTGTGGTGGAGTGTGCCTGTAATCCCAGCTACTTGGGAGGCTGAGACAGGAGAATCACTTAAACCTGGGAGGCAGAGGTTGCAGTGAGCCGAGATTGCACCATTGCACTCCAGCCTGGGCGACAAGCACGAAACTCCGTCTCAAAAAGAAAAGAAAAAAAAAAGACTGTGACTATCACGCATCAGGTTAGGGATGGGGGTGCAGGAGAGGAGGTAAACTGGAGGTAGATCGCGGTCAGCTTGGGAGGTGAATTGCTGCCTATTCTGATGAAGAGTTATTAGTGCTTTGCGGGCACGGCAGTGGCGTTACAGATGTGTTCTGGAAGAAAGTTCAGGAACAGGGAAGGGTTGTAGTTTGTAGCTGTGAGACGTAAGGAGGCAGATTAAAAGCTACACAATTTAGTCCTGGCAGTGGCTCATGCCTGTAGTCCCAGCTAATCGAGAGGCTGAGGCAGGAGAATCGCTTGAACCTAGGAGCGGAGGGCTGCAGTGAGCAAAGATCGCGCCACTGCACTCCAGCCTGCTGGCAGAGTGAGACTCCCATCTCCAAAATAAAATAAAGGGAACCATTCTGCACTTGGCTGAAGTGAGCATTTTCTTATCGGGAGAGGAGTAACCCAGGGATTCTCCATTGGAGACAGGGTGGGTGCTCTCCCCTCCATCTTCCCTTCTTGGAAACTTTGAGATCTCTTGTGTTATTCTTGGAAATGTAATGCATATAAATAGAATGGGAGGAGGGAAAAAGAAAAGGTGGAGAACCATATCAGAAAGCTGCTTGTAATATATATTTCTGATCTTACTTTTTCTAACTTGTACAGCTTGATGGCTGTGAGCAAATATTTCCACTAGGAATCTGTTGATATTTCCTCCACTCTTCTTTTTCTGTCCTATGTTTTTTCTGCCTAGTCTTTCAGTGTCAATCTTGTCTTAATTTCAATATGCATTCTGTCCTCATGCATAAATTAGGTATGGTTTTCTGCTTTTTATTTGAAATTGTCTATTTCTATTGTAAATTACACCAATCAAAATGTCCAGTTTGCTGCTTTTCTCCAGACATGTTTGCTTTTATTACTAATTCATAAATTAAAAGTCAACTGCTATCACTCCCAAAGATTAAAAAGATAAAAGCCTGTAATTTGGTGGACACCGATCATCAAATCCACATGATACACTGAAGAACTGGCTTTGCAACGCTGCAGTCGTCCTCTTGGGTTGGTGAGGAAGAACGTATCATTAGAGGGGATCCCGAGCTTTTAGCATCTCAGTAGTGCCGGTACAGCTGGGAATCCAAGACGAAATGTGAACGCAGGCATTGTGAGGCAGAATTCGAGCTGTGCGGTCATCAGCCAGATGATCTGTGACACACAGATGGTAGCTTTTTTTTTTTTTTTGTGATAACCACCAAAATAGAAACACAAATTTTACACTCTCAAAGAACACTCAGGGCCCTTAGTGGAGAAATGGCTACATCGTGCTAGTTATGAATTCTGTTGTTTTTGGTGGCCACAATTTACCGTAATCCCTCTTAGCCACGGTTTCACTTTCCACAGTTTCAGTTACCTTCGGTTAACTAAGGTCCAAAAATATTAAATGGAAAATTCCAGAAACAAGCAATTCATAAGCTTTAAGTTGCACCTGCCATTCTGAATAGTGTGATGAAGTCTCGCACCTGCAGCGGGATTCCTCCCTTTGTCCAGCATCTCCATGTCATAGATGGCCCCTGTCATGTCACATTTTCTTCTCGGTTATCAGACTGGCTGTCCCTGTACTTCACTGTTTGGGTTCAAGTCATCCTATTTCACTTCATGATGCTGGCGGGGCGTCGTGGCTCACACCTGTAATTCCAGCATTTTGGGAGGCCAAGGTGGGTGGATCACCTGAGGCCAGGAGTTCAAGACAAGCCTGGCCAACATGGTGAAACCTCATCTTTACTAAAAATAGAAAAATTAGCCAGGGATGTTGGTGCATGCCTATAATTCCAGCCACTCGGGAGGCTGAGGTGGGGGAATCACTTGAGCTCAGAAGGCAGAGGTTGCTGTGAGCTCTCTGTCTCAAAAAA
>NW_016107370.1:1892422-1901009 GCF_001604975.1 Cebus imitator | reverse complement strand
AAAAAAAAAAAAAAAAAAAAATAGAAAAGAAAAAAATAGTGATGCTGGCAATTTGGATATGCCAAAGAGAAGTTGTAAAGTGCTTGCTTAGGTGAAAGTTCTCGATTTAGGAAAGAGAAAAACCGTTGCTGAGGCTGCTAAGATGTACAGTGAGAATGAATCTCATATCTGTGAAATTGTGAAGAAGGAAAAAGAAATTCATGCTAGCTTTGTGGTGGCACATTAAACTGCAAAAGCTGTGGCCACATTGCTTGATAAATGTTTAGTTAAGATTTTGAAAAGGCATTAAAATTTTGGGTGGAAGATATGAACTCAAATGCTTCTGTTTTCAGTTTTTTCTTTTCTTTTTTTTTTTTTTGAGACAGAGTGTTACTCTGTAGCCCAAGCTGGAGTGCAGTGGCATCATTTCAGCTCACTGCAGCCTCTGGCTCCTGGGTTCAAGCAATTCTCCCACCTCAGCCTCCTGAGTAGCTGGGATTACAGGCGCCTGCCACCACACCTGGCTAATTTTTGCGGTTTTAGTAGAGACAGATGGGGTTTCCCCATGTAGGCCAGGCTGGTCTCAAACTCCTGACCTCAGGTGATCCACCTGCTTCAGCCTCCTAAAATGCTAGGATTACAGGTGTGAGCCACCGCACCCAGCCGCAGCCTTATTTTTCAAAAAAAGAAAAAAATATATATTTTTTACTATTTGTAACATTTTAAATATATTACGGTTTTTGGCCGGGCATAGTGGCTCATGCCTGTAATCCCAGCAAGCTGGGAGGTCGAGGTGGGCAGATCATGAGGTAAGGAGTTTGAAACCAGCCTGGCCAACATGGTGAGACCCCATCTCTACTAAAAGTACAAAAATTAGCTAGGTGTGGTGGCACATGGCTGTTATCCCAGCTACTCGGGAGGCTGAGGCATGAGAATCACTTGATCCCGGGAGACAGAGGTTGCAGTGAGCCAAGATCGTACCACTGCACTCCAGCCTGGTGACAGATTGAGACTCCATTAAAAAAAAAAATTATATATATGTGTATGAATGTATATATACATACATACATATATATATATATTTCCACGTTGTCTCACTAGTATCAAACATGTTTCTATTGATGGCAATTGGGTTTGGTACCATTGGGTTCAGGCATCCACTGGCGGTTTTGGGGTGTATCCCTGCAAATAATGGGGGACTACGATCCTTTTCTGCTCATGTTTAGATTCAGTTAATGCTTTAAAATTGTGCAATGTGGCTGGGCGTGTTGGCTCATGCCTGTAATCCCAGCACTTTGGGAGGCTGAGGCGAGGGATCGATCACAAGGTCAGGAGATTTGAGAGCAGCCTGGCCAACATGGTGAAACCCCATCTCCACTAAAAACACAAAAAAACACAACATCTCCAGGCATGGTGGCGCACACCTGTAATCCCAACTTCGTGGGAGGCTGAGGCAGGAGAATTGCTTGAACCCAGAAGGTGGAGATCGCAGTGAGCCGAGATTGCACCACTGCACTGCAGCCTGGATGACAGAACGAGACTGTCTTGTAAAAATAAAAATAAAATAAAATTTTGAAATCTGCAGGGGCCAAGTGTGGTGGCTCACCCAAGGAAAGTTGGACAAGGCTTAAATAGTTAGAAAACTCACTTAATCTAGCCAGGTGTGGCATGTGATACTAAAAAACAACAAAAAAAGAAAACTCAACTAAAATAGGAGGTATGAAAGTAAGTATTTGCAAACAAAAACACAGAGGATATCCCACAGCAGCCTGAATGGAGAGTTTGCTCACAATGAATCCTGGATTACCTGGCGTGGAGACTACAAATATGACTAGCAGATAAATGTGCCTATTTTTTCACCATGTTTTGGCAGCAGCAACTTCAAAAGAAAATCTATGATAAAGTTTGATAAGGCTATCAACCTTCATTAGTCCAATTGACTGTTTTCAAAATAGGTCCATTTTCCCAGCTACTTAGCAAGATGAGGCAGGAGGATCCTTTGAGCACACGAGTTCGAAGCCACTCTGGGCAACATGATGAGACTCCCATATTAAAAAAAAAAAAAAAAGAAAAAAAAGGCTCATTAAAAAAAAATTGTCAGCCAGGCTCAAGCCTGTAATCCCAGCACTTTGCGGGGCCGAGGTGGGCAGATAATGAGGTCAAGAGATCGAGACCATCCTGGCCAACATGGTGAAACTCCGTCTCTACTAAAACCACAAAAAATTAGTTGGGCATGGTGGCACGCCCTGTGATCCCAGCTACTCGGGAGGCTAAGGAAGGAGAATCGCTTTAACCCAGGAGGCGGAGCTTGCAGTGAGCCAAGATTTTGCCGTTGCATTCCAGACTGGGCAACAGAGGGAGACATGTCTCAAAAAAAAGAAATTAATTAGTTAAAATAAATAAATAGTCCAACGGCATCCTCATCTTCTCCTAACAAGACACCAGGAAATCTCCGGAATAAAAATTGATATAAATAACTCTCAGTTAATTTAAAATCCCACGTGGGTTCTCTCCTTGCATTCTGACTTTTCCTTATTTTGCTACTGGCTTCTGTCACTGGATTTTCAGGGAGTGGCAAGGAAACAAGGGGAGACCAGCAAGTCTATTTTAGCTTCCTGCTAGAGGATTTTGAGAAAGAACTGGTCAAGGGATTTTGAAAGTTGTTTTAGGATGATCCCTGGGTTCGTTTTTTTTTTTTTTTTTTTTTTAAATGGCGTCTCACTCTGTTGCCCAGGCTAGGGTGCAGTGGTGAGATCTTGGCTCACTGCAACCTCCACCTCCCAGGTTCAAGCAATTCTCCTACCTCAGCCTCCTGAGTAGCTGAGATTACAGGCATGCACCACCACACCTGGCTATTTTTTCTGTATTTTTAGTAGAGACAGGGTTTCACCATTTGGCCAGGCTGGTCTCCAACTCCTGACCTTGTGATCCACCCTCCCAAAGTGCTGGGATTACAGGCATGAGCCAAAGAGCCTGGCAGACCCATGGGTTTTAATGAGCTCAGCAATGGGTGTTGAGACAAGGAAATAATAATAATAATAAAGAGAATTAAGCAATCTAGCTCAATAAACAGTATATCCAAATAATCACACTGGGATTTGTTTTGTTTTTTAAATTTAATATATTTTTTATATTAAAAAAAAGTACCGGTGGATTTCACCATGTTGGCCAGGCTGGTCTCAAATTCCTGACCTCAAGTAATCCACCTGCCTCAGCCTCCCAAAGTGCTGGAATTACAGGAGCCAGCCACCATGCCCCACCTGTTTATTTGTTTCTGGAGATGCAGGCCTCGCTATGTTGCCCAGGCTGAAGTCAAATCCCTGGGCCCAAGGGATCCTCCTACCTCAGCTTCCTGAGCTGGGTTTATAAGAGTGCTACCACCCGAGGCCAGGATTTGATTTTAATTCCAATTCTAAAATCCTTTCTCTGCCTGGAGGTTCTTGCCTCATGGTCTTTAGGGAACTGCTTCTCTGAGCAGGACTTGAACGTTTCTTGGCCTTCAACAGGCCCCTAGTGCCGGGTGTGGTGGCTCAGGCCTGCAATCCCAACACTTTGGGAGGCTGAGGCAGGTGGATCACTTGAGGTCAGGAGTTCGAGACCAGCCTGGCCAACATGGTGAAACGCTGTCTCTACTAAAAATACATATAAAACCATTTGATCTCGTGAGAACTTACTGTCATGAGAACCCTATAAGGAGCTACTTAATCTCCAGCCTGAGAGTAATAATAATTAGGAAAATGACCTCTCTTTTCCCCGGTTCCACAAGGATTGTGACTTTCTTAGGCCCCGTCAGTAATCTCCTCTCTGCTGTCTTCACATAGAAAGGTTTTAAACTCATAATGATAAACATGTCAGTCAGAGAGGGTAAAAAAATGACCTTGATGGAAAGAGAGTAAAATCCTCCCTGGACAATTTCAACGCAGATGGCTGCCTTTCAAAGAAGAAATCTTAAAAAGGAGAGATCAACAGAAAACTCATAAACAGCATAATAAAACATATTTTCAAATGAGGGTTGCTGCTCAGCTGTAAAACCTCATTGAAGTCTAATCGTGATAAAAGACTTTGAAATAAAACCTAGCTGCAAATTAGGAATGCCTACAAATGTAGTAATTTCTACCTAAGAGGCTTTGTGTCCAAACATGTCATTTGAGACTCAAGCAGACAAAGGAGAATGCCCTTGGAAACAGGGCTGCCATTCAGCCCGGCAGCCCGAGGGCATTGGATTTCCTCACTGGGCTCAATAACATTTTCAGCCACATTAGGCACCAGCTTCAGACCTGGTGGGAAGCAAATTTAAGTGTCTCTTTTAGTGAAAAACAAAGAGAATGCTGTATTTCACAAAAGAAAGAAATTCGATCACTCTTTGGATTGGCAGACCTGGAGTCTTAATGAATAAATTTGACAGTAGCTTGTGCTTCCAGAAGTTGATTCATTTTATTATTTTAAACTATGGGATGCTTCATGAGTTTGTGTGTCATCCTTGCAAAGGGGCCGTGCGAATTGTATTGTTCCAATTTTAGTACGTGTGCTGCCAAAGCAAGCACAAAAGTTGATTCTGAAAGACATTTTTGGGCTCAGGAAACTTAACCCAAAGGGATGAAATGCCCCAGATCTTCTACTGAGCACAAATTCTTCAACAGCCTAGGAAAATGTTTATTCTACTCACATTTATCTTTGTATTCCTGGGGATGAATAAATGAATGAATGAATGGTCAGTCCTATAAACAGAGGCAGTCCAGTGGTGCAGATAGAGTACTAGATGATTCAACTCACAATTCATTCATACATTCAAGCATATAGTTAATTTGAAGACATAAACTGATTGCTGCCATATGCCAGGGATTTGACATACAGAGTTAGCAAGAGAGATCTGTGGCGAGACACAGAAATGGGGCATCTGGGGTGGGGAGTGGAGGTTCTCACGCCTATAGGTAGAGAAGCAGAAAGTCTTTGGGAGAGGCAGAGAGGAGAAGGAAGGGAGCTGTGAGTGCAGGGAGGGTATGCAACAATGGGCAAAGACACAGGATCCAAGAGCAGGGAGGCCTCTGGTCCAACAAGCAAAATATAAATGAAAAGACTAAGAAACCAAGGATTGAAGGGTGAACGGAAAAGATTTACTATCAAGCAAAGGACCCTAGACCAGTCTAGAGTCTAGGCTCTAGGGGATGAGTTTCAGGAAGGAGAATTGATATCTTTTAAAGCTGAAGGATCATGAATAATCTCTGTCCCAATTTAGGAGAGCAAAGTCTCTGAGTGTGGCTGAGGGGCTAGTGCATTAGATAGCCCTTGGACTTGCCAGAGAGAATCAGCTGTGGGTGTTGGTATCTCTCAGCTCCCTCCACTGTGTACATGAGGTGCCCAGCTGGGATCATGGCATCCAGTTAGGTCTACACAGTTGTCAGCAGGCCAGGGGCCAGGTCAGGATTTATCATGGCAAGGACAGTAGACAGAAATTGCCTGGGGAGATCCTCCGACCCCAATAATTCTTGCTCTTGCATGTATTCCGAGACACTTGTGGTAGAAAAAATCCTAAAATGACCCCATTCATGAGATTTCCTGTTCTCATCCCATGGTCTAGGAATACCCTGATTATGTTCCATTACCTGACCAAAAGTGATTTTGCAGATGTCGTGAAGGTCACTAATCAATCGATTCAGAGTTAATCAAAGGGGGATTATCTGGGGGGCCTAATCTAATCACAAATCCGTTAAAGCAGAGAGTTTTATCCAGTTGATGGCAAAAAGGGAGGCCAGAGAGATTGAAAGCATGAGAAGAATTTGATGCACCTTAAAGATGGAGGAGGTCACAGGTAAGGACCAAAGAGTAGCCTCTAGGAGCTGAGAGTGACCCCTGGCTGACAGCCCACAAGGTAGCAGGGACCTCAGTCTCACAGCTGCACAGAACTGAAGTTTGCCAACAAGCTGAATGAACTTGGAGCAGCTTCTTCCCGAGAGTCCAGCCTAGCCAATATCTTGGTGTTAGTCATGTGATACCAGCGCAGAGAACCCAGATGGGCCTGCCCACACTTTTGACCTACAAAACTGTGAGTTTTTAAATAAGTGCTGGTTTCAACACCTATCTGGTGTTTGTGGTAATTTGTTTATTGTTTTTAGAGAAGGGGTCTCCCTATGTTACCCAGGCTGGAGGGCAGTGGCTATTCCCAGGCACAATCCCACTCCTGATCAGCACGGGAGTTCTGACCTGCTCTTTTCTGGCCTGGGCCGATTCACCCCTTCTTAGGCAACCTAGAGGTCCCTCACTTCCAAGAGGTCACCACATTGATGCCAAATTTAGCACAGATACCTGATCGGCATAGTGCAGACGGCCCAGAACTCCTGGGCTCAAGCCATCCTCTGGCTTCAGCCTCTGAGTAGCTGGGGCTACAGGTGCACACCACCATGCCCCTCAGTGATGATTTGTCATGCAGCAATGGAAAATTAACACAACCTTCTGTGAGTCCGACATTGGGCTGGATGGAATGGAGACATTGCTGCAGCTTTAATCTTGTGAGGCCAACCAATGTAGGCTGGCACAGAGAAACGCAGGATGAAAGGCCAGATGAGCGGGGCATGGGAATCACTGACAAATCACTTCAGAGATGTTCTGAGAAGAGACAGGGGGCAGCCAGGTGCAGTGGCTCATGCCTGTAATCCCAGCACTTTGGGAGCCCGAAGTGGGCAGATCACCTGAAGTCAGAAGTTTGAGACTAGCCTGGCTAACATGGTGAAACCTCATCTGTATGAAGAATACAAAAATCAGCCAGGCATGGTGTGTGCCTGTAATCCCAGCTACTCGGGAGGCTGAGGAAGAAGAATCACTTGAACCCAGGAGGCAGAGGTTGCAGTGAGCCGAGATCACTCCAGCCTGGGCGACAGAGCGAGACTTGGTCTCAAAAAAAAAAAAAAAAGAAAGAAAGAAAAAAAAGAGCGAGAGAGAGCAATGGGATATGGTGATGAGGATGGTGTCAGGGATGAGCTTGGTGACTCCAATGATAACATAAACCCCAACATTTAGGTGGTCCTGGATCCCCAAAGATGCTCTATGGAGAGATGGGTACACATAGAGGAGCAAGTTCTTGCTTTTGTTTTTGCATAAAAATCAATGGGAAAAATAAAAAATCAAGAAGCAAAGGTAGGGCGTGGTGGCTCATGCTTGTAATCTCAGTACTTTGGGAGGCCAAGGTGGGTGGATCACAAGGCCAAGAGCTGGAGACCAGCCTGGCCAATATGCTGAAACCCTGTCTCTACTAAAAAGACAAAAATCAGCCAGGGAGCCTGTAGTCCTAGCTACTCAGGAGGCTGAGGCAGGAGAATTGCTTGAACCTGGAAGGCATAGGTTGCAGTGAGCTGAGATTGTTCCAGTGCACTCCAGCCTGGCGCCTGGTGACAAAGTGAGACTCTGTCTCAAAAATAAACAAATAAATAGGCTGGGCACGGTGGCTCATGCCTGTAATCCCAGCACTTTGGGATGCCGAGGCGGGTGAATCACGAGGTCAAGAGTTTGAGATCAGCCTGGCCAACATGGTGAAACCCCATCTCTACTAAAAATGCAAAAATTAGCTGGGCTTGGTGGCGCATGCCTGTAATCCCAGCTACTCGGGAGGCCAAGGCAGAAGAATCACTTGAACCTGGGACAAGGAGATTGCAGTGAGTCGAGATCTTGCCACTGCACTCTGGCCTGGCGACAGAGTGAGACTCCATCTCAAAATAAATAAATAAATAAATAAATAAATAAATAAATGGAATGTTTAGGAACCCTGGGGAGATTAAGCTGTCAGCCAGCTGAGGCAGACACTCTTTTTTTTTTTTTTCTTTTTCCAGTGGAATTTTACTTACTCTGTTGCTCAGGCTGGAGTGCAGTGGCATGATCTTGACTCAATGAAACCTCTGCCTCCTGGGTTCAAGCGATTCTCCTGTCTCAGCCTCCCAAGCAGCTGGGATTACAGGCACCTGCCGCCATGCTAATTTTCGTATTTTTAGTAGAGATGGGTTTTCACCATGTTGGCCAAGTTGGTCTTGAACTCCTGATCTCAGGTGATCCACCCGCCTCAGCCTCCCAAAGTGCTGGGATTACAGGCGTGAACCACTGCGCCTGGCCGACGCTCTCTAGAAAATAGATTAATTTCTTCTTTTTATCTCTGCAGACACTTCCCCAGGACCCCTAAAGGATGAGGATGTCAGCAAAGAAAATATTCCTACTACCCACTTCTCGCTCTCTGAAGGGTGAGAGGTGGGGAGGGGTTGCAGGGAGGTTGGGCAGTGGCAGATGGGCAGAGGGAAAAGCAGCACTGCTCACTGGACTATGGCCTGAGAGGCCCCCAGAAACATTGCTCAGAAGGGGGCCATCTGCATCGTCAATTAGCATCCCAAGGACCTTGATAAATGGGTGGCAAAAACATCCATTCCCCTTAAGGTTGCTATCTATTTTTTTTTTCTGTCACCCAGACTGGAGTGTAATGATGTGATCATAGCCCACTGCAGCCTCACCCTCCCAAGCTCAAAGAAAAAAAATTATAGAGACAGGGTCACACTACATTGCTCAGGCTGGTCTTGAACTCCTGGTTTTTTTCTTTTTTTTTGAGACGGAGTTTCGCTCTTGTTACCCAGGC
>NW_016107370.1:1870430-1889437 GCF_001604975.1 Cebus imitator | reverse complement strand
AAAAAAAAAAAAAAAAGAAAATTCAACTGTAGAAATCAATTTCTTAGCTTCCATTCACCTACACATCTACCTTGAGTACCATGGAACCTGTCTTGGGCTTGGGTGTGGGTGGGAAGTTGAGATGGGCCTGGTGCTGATTCGGTTATCAGGGATGACTGTGTCCTTGGAGGCACCTTTCCCTCGTTGGCAGGTATCCTGTGTACTTTTGTGCAGGGTGTATGCTCAGCCCTTGCCTCAGTCTCCCTTTATGTTTGCCTGCAGAGACGTTTCCTCCTCTTGGCCTGCTGAGGCCTGTTCCTGACCATCTGTCTAGTTTCACATTCAGAATCTCTCCTGCCTACTCTGGGTTGTTTCTGTCTTGTAAATACCCTGCGCTCTCTCTTCCTCTTTCTCATTTATTATTATTATTTTTTGAGACGGAGTCTTGTCTGTTGCCAGGCTGGAGTGCAGTGACACGATCAGGGCTCACTGCAAGCTCTGCCTCCTGAGTTCAAGCAATTCTCCTGCCTCAGCCTTCTGAGTAGCTGAGATTACAGGTGCATGCCACCATGCCTGGATAATTTTTCTATTTATTTAGTAGAGATGGTTTCCCCATGTTGGCCAGGCTAGTCTCGAAGTCCTGACCTTATGATCCACCCACTTCAGCCTCCCAAAGTGCTGGGATTACAGGCGTAAGCCACAACGCCTGGGCATTTCTTTTTTATTTTTATTTTTTTGAGACTGAGTTTTGCTCTTGTTGCCCAGGCTGCATACAATGGTGCAATCTTGGCTCACTGCAACCTTTGTCTTCCAGGTTCAAATGATTCTCCTGTGTCAGCCTTCTGAGTAGCTGCGATTGCAGGTGTGCACCACCACACCTGGCTAATTTTTCTATTTTTCGTAGAGACGAGGTTTCACCAAGGTGGCCAGGCTGGTCTCGAACTCCTGACCTCAGGTAATCCACCTGTGTCGGTATCCCAAAGTGCTGGGATTATAGGCATGAGCCACCACACTTGGCCTGACATTTCTTTATCTACTAGGCAAATTTCTGCCTGTTCTTCAAGTCTCAGCATAAACTCTAGCTCTATTAAGCTTTTGATGATTCTTTTCCAGGATGAAATCCCTCATGCTCCCACGAAAGCTTGGTTGCCTTAGTGGACTGCAATTGTCTGTCTGTTGGTAAGGCTCTCCCTTAGACTCCGCTAGTTGAGGGAGAGCTCCTTTGTTGTTTTGTTTTCATATTTGTTTGTTTTTTGAGATGGAATCTGTGTGTCACCCAGGCTGGACTATAGTGGAACGATCTCAGCTCACTGTGACCTCTGCCTCCCAGGCTCAAGCGATTCTCTTGCCTTAGCCTCCCAAGTAGCTGGAATTATAGGCGTCTGCCACCACACCCGGCTAATTTTTGTATTTTTAGTAGAGACAGTATTTCGCCACGTTGGCCAGGCTGGTCTCAAGTTCCTAACCACAAGTGATCCACCTGCCTTGTCCTCCCAAAGTGCTGGGATCACAGATGTGAGGCTCCACGCCCAGCCCGTTTTTATATTTGTATTGCTAACATTGATATTTGCTGAGTGAAGGGCTGTAGAGATTGCCAGCTGTCCTGCAGATGGGATGTGTCAAGTGTTTGTCCTGCACAATGCCCAGTGCGTCCTCCAACGATGCTCATTAAGTCTTGGGCGTCTCATGGAGAAGGAGTGAACACACTGAGAAAATGAAGAACCCTGGGCCAGGCGCAGTGGCTCACGCCAGTAATCCCAACACTTTGGGAGGCCGAGGTGGGCAGATCACGAGGTCAGAAGATTGAGATCATCTTGGCTAACACTGTGAAACTGCATCTCTACTAAAAACACGAAACATTAGCTGGGCATGGTGGCACATGCCTGTAGTCCCAGCTACTCAGGAGGCTGAGGCTGGAGAATCACTTGATCCCGGGAGGCAGAGGTTGCAGTAAGCTGAGATCATGCCACTGAACTCCAGCCTGGGTGACAGAGAGACTCCATCTCAAAAAAAAAAAAAGAAAAAAGAAAAATGCAGAGCCCTTATGAGGGAAGCCACTATTTGTAGTGGAAACAAATCAGTAAGACATTGAAGGCCAGGTGCAGTGGCTCCCACACATAATTGCAGCACTTTTGGAGGCTGAGGCAGGGGGATCACTTGAGTTCAGAAGTTTGAGACCACCCTGGGCAACATGGTGTAACCGAATCGCTACAAAAAAAAAAAAAAAAAAAATGGCTGGCAGTGGTGGCATCCTCCTATAGTCCCAGCTACTAGAAAGCTGAGGTGGGAGGATCCCTTGAGCCTGAGAGGTCGAGGCCGCAGTGAGCTATGATATGCCACTGCACTGCAGTCTGGGTGACAGAGTGAGATCCTGTCTCAAAAAAAAAAAGAAAAAAACACCTTGGAAAGTACTTGTGAGACACTCAGGTTTTGAGAATTTTGGTTTGGTGAACCTATTAGAGAAGAAAAAAATAAGTAGATACCAGTTTCTTGTTGGCGCTGGTATTCACCTGCAGTCTTATTGATTTCCAATGCTGTCTACTTTTGCAGGCCAAACAGTTACATTCCTGGGATGGTTTTGTTTTGTTTTGTTTTTGAGACAGAGTCTCACTCTGTTGTCCAGGCTGGTGTGTAGTGGCATGATCTCAGCTCACTGCAACTTCCGCCTCCTGGGTTCAGGCGATTCTCCTGCCTCAGCCTTCCGAGTAGTTGGGATTATAGGCACCCGCCACCATGCCTGGCTAATTTTTGTATTTTTGGTAGACACGAGGTTTCACCATCTTTGGCCAGGCTGATCTCAAACTCCTGACCTCGTGATCCACCCGCCTTGGCTTCCCAAAGTGCTGGGATTACAGGCGCAAGCCACCGTGCCCGGCTGTTTTTGTCTTTTAACTTAATAGTGAAAAGGACAGGAGACTTGGAGTGAGAAAACTCCCAAGTCCCAGCTTTGACTCTGCCACTTTCTGCTAATGTGACCTTAAGCTCTTGTTGCCTCAATTATGTCATCCTCAAAATGAGGGTATAACAATGGCAGCTGAGATGTCCTCACAAGGCTGTAGTGACCCATTAATGAGATACCTTAGATGTAGTTGATAGATCATTTAAAAAAAATATTTGGGAATCAGGCAGCCTCCTGAACTAGAATAGGTTTAGAAAGAATCCTGGCAGATTCTTTGTTTAAAAACATTGGAAAAGCATTTAAAAAATGAAATGAGTTTCATACAGCTATAAAATAGACAAGGGTCAAAGATTTTATTTAACTCATTAATGAGGGAGCCAGTAAAGCTTTTTAAACCAAATCAAAGGAGATGCCAAACAGCAGACACATAAATATATGGTCAATTAGGAACGCTGAGTGCCTTTATTAATAGAGGCAAAACTGGCTTTGGAGGTGGTGGTGGTAGCAGGTTGGGATCAATTGCACCTCAACTGGAGATGCAATTGATTTGCAGGTCTATGCAGGAATCATTACTATCAGGTTTTTTTGTTTTTTGTTTGTTTTTGAGATGGAGTTTTGCTCTTGTTGCCCAGGCTAGAGTGCAATGGCGAGATCTCAGCTCACCACAACCGCCACCTCCCAGGTTTAAGCAATTTTCCTGCCTCAGCCTCCTGAGTAGCTGAGATTTTAGTCATGTGCCACCACATCCCACTAATTTTGTATTTTTAGTAGAGACAGAGTTTCTCCGTGGTGGTCAGGCTGGTCTCGAACTCCCGACCTCAGGTGATCCGCCCACTTCAGCCTCCCAAAGTGCTGGGATTACAGGCATGAGCCACCACACCCAGCCTTACTATCAGTTTTCTAAACTTACAGGGTTGAAAAATAGCTCCTATAGCTGAGAAAGCAATGTACAAATTGTAGTCTTCTTAATTCCTTGGCAATGTGTGGCACACACAAAGCTTGTGGAAGGAAGCTGTCGGGCCTATTAAACCTTAAAAATAATCTTATCTTTTTTTTTGTTTGAGACAGCGTCTCACGTTGTTACCCAGGCTGGAGTGCAGTGGCACCATCACAGCTCACTGCAGCTTAAGCATTCCTGAGCTTAAGCGATCCTCTTGCCTCAGCCTCCTAAGTAGTTGGGACTACAGACATGCGCCACCACGGCTGGCTAATTTTTACATTTTTAGCTGAGATGGGGTCTCACTATGCTGCTCAGACTGCTCTTGAACTCCTGGCCTCAAGTGATCCTCCTGCCTTGGCTTCCCAAAGTGTTGGGATTACAGGCATGAGCTGTCACACCTGGCCCCATCTGATCTTTTGTGTTTTGTTTTTAATCTCCAAGACTCTTTATTGTCATTTTTTAATTTTTATGTTTTCTGTTTCTCTTTTTTCTTTTTTGAGATTGAGTCTCACTCTGCTGGTCAGGCTGGAGTTCAGTGGTGTGATCTCGGTTCACTGTAACCTCTTCCTCCCAGGTTCAAGCAATTCGTCTGCCTCAGCCTCCCAAGTAGCTGTGATTACAGGTGCGTACCACCAAGCCCAGCTAATTGTTGTATTTTTAAGAGTTGGGGTTTCACCGGGTTGGCAAAGGCTGGTCTCAAACTCCTGACCTCAGGTCATCCGTCTGCCTCAGCCTCCCAAAGTGCTGGGATTACAGGTGTGAGCCACCGCGCCTGGCCTATTGTTGTTTTCAAAAGACCTATGCTAAATTCTAATTTTCAAAAAAGTAAAATCTTGACTCATGCAAATATAAAATAAACATGTATCATGTATCAAAGATTTTCTTTAATTCATTGGTGAATGTGGAAACCAGTAAGCTGCTAACATTAGTTCAAATGAGAATTTAATTTACAGAGATTTTTATTCTGTAAAGACATGATTCCTTTGTGTTGCTGTGAACAGGAATCTGTGCATTCCGATGGACAAGGAAAATTCATGTTGTCAGTTATCTACAACTTAACTTTATCCCTACAGAATTGTTAAATAGCTTAGCCAATTACAAACAACCCAAGACAGATGCGTCTGGAGTCAAATGATTCCTGGAAGGCCCTCTAGAAACACCCAGCACTCTCCTACAAGGACACCAGGATTCTCTTGCCCATTTCTAAGCCTTTGGCAGATTTTCCTGACCACCAGTAGGTGGGCACCACTGCCCATGGACAATCCTGTCTTGGCCTGCATTTGTTGGCTTCCTCTTCTTTTCTTTTTTTTTTTTTTGAGACAGTTTTGCTTGTCGCCCAGGCTGGAGTGCAATGGCATGACGTCAGCTCACTGCAACCTCCACCTCATAAATTCAATCAACTCTGTTGCCTCAGCCTCCCGAGTAGCTGGGACTATAGGCATACGCCACTACACTCAGCTAATTTCGTATTTTTAGTAGAGACAGGGTTTCACCATGTTGGCCAGGCTGGTCTCAAACCCCTGACCTTAGATGTTCCGCCTACCCTGGCCTCCCTAGTGCTGGGATTACAGGTGAGAGCCACTGCGCCTGGCCTTCCTTTTCTTCTTGACAAGCCATCGCATCTTTATCCCAATCCTCCCATCCCAGTGTCTTCTCCATTGGATGAGATCCTAAACCATTTCCACCAGCCTTAGAGAAAAAGGTGTCCCTTTGATAGGATTCAGGACATGCTATCCCCAAATATTTTAAGCTGAAATAATATGTGGGCTGGGTCTGGTGATATGTGTCTGTAATCCTGGTACTTTGGGAGGCCAAGGTGGAAGAATTGCTTGAGGCCAGGAGTTTAAGACTAGCCTAAGCAACATAGTGAGATGCCTGTCTTTACAAAAAATTTAAAAATTAGCTGGGTATAATGGTGCACCTGTAGTCCCAGCTACCCAGGAAGCTGTGATGGGAGGGTGGGTTGAGCCCAAGAGCTTGAGACCGGAGTGAGCCTTGATGGTGCCACTGCACTCCAGCCTTGGCAACAGAGTTAAGACCCTTTCTCTAAAAAAATTAGTTTTTTTTAAAAAAAAAAGTTTGTTCAGGAAGATCTCTCTGCTCTTTTTCCCTGAAGCAGGTAATAACACCTAGAAAGGATTTTCTGATCTTTCCCCGAAGCAGGTCATGAAATCCTCCTGTAACAGGTACCTCCTCCTTCTATGCAGAGAACAAGAGCGTCCTCATCTCTGACGACCCAGAGAGGCAGAGAATCTGAATAAACAAGCTTGCCAAGTTTATTGCCATTAGATCCAGTTTATTGCCATTAGATCATACTTTTCGCTACCTCATTATTTCTCCACAGCTGTACTCCTCATCAAATCTAGCATTAAAATACTCAGGTTTAACTGTTACGTTGGGTTTTCCTTTTCCTTTTTTTTTTTTTTTCCTGAGAGTCTTGCTCTGTCTTCCAAGCTGGAGTGCAGTGACGTGATCTCAGCTCACTGCAAGCTCTGCCTCCCACATTCCAGAGATTCTACCTCAGCCTCGAGAGTAGCTGGCATTATAGGCGTGTGCCACCACATTCAGCTATTTTATTTTTTATTTTTAGTAGAGACAGGGTTTCACATGTTGGCCAGGCTGGTCTCAAACTCCTGACCTCAAGTGATCTGCCCATCTCAGCCTCCCAAAGTGCTGGGATTACAGGTATGAGCCACCATGCCTGGCCAGGTTTTCATTTTCTTATGAAGACTTCATGCCATGGAAAAGAGGCATTAAATACATTTGTATGCTTTTCTGTTTTCTTATAGGGGCTGCTGCCATGAATCTAAGATGGTAGAGGAAAATCAGTTTTTCCTCCCCTCCACTTGCTTCCTCAAACCCTTCTTCTCCAAGACCATTTTCCTTGAATTAACATCTCTCTCTTCTGTTTTTCCAACTGTTTGCGTCCTTTATCACCACTGGCTTCTGTTCCAGGGCTTAGAAACATCTTTGAATCCCCTTTAACTTCAGAACAAACAAAAATATGAAACCACCTGCCTCTGTTTGTGCAGAAAGGCAAAGGACAGAAAAAAACTCTTGACATTTTGATGGCAAATAGCAGAGATCAACAAACTTTCCCTTAAAGTGCCAGGTAGTAAATTTTTTAAGCTTGGTGGACCACATATGGTCTCTGTTGCAAGTTTATTTTTTTTTCTTTACAAGCCGTAAAAAATGGAAAAGTCATTCCTAACTTGTGGATTGTACAAAAACAGGCTGCGGGCCAGATTTGGTCTGCGTGCGGATTCCTGGTTTGCCAAAACAAGTATTTTATTTATTTATTTATTTATTTATTTGAGACAGAGTCTGGCTATGTCACCCCGGCTAGAGTGCAGTGGCATGATCCCAGCTCACTGCAACCTCCACCTCCCAGGTTCAAGCGATTCTCCTGCCTCAGCCTCCTGAGTAGCTAGGGTTACAGGCACGCACCATCACACCTGGCTAATTTTTGTATTTTTAGTAGAGATGGGGTTTCACCATGTTGGCCAGGCTGGTCTCAAACTCCTGGGCTCAAGTGATTCATCCACCTCAGCCTCCCAAAGTGTTGGGATTAGTCATGAGCCATCACATCTGGCCAATTTTTCTTTATGTTCCTGAGGCATGTTACAATATTCATTCCTTTTCCCGATGGATGTTGGGTATGGCTTGTACTTGCTTGGCTGATGGAATGTTAGCAATGGTGACAGGAGAGGAACGTGCTTTGGGGACCCACCGGTCCAGGAAGGTTGAGGGAATATGGAGCACACCTGGATGCAAACCCCAGCTTGGAACCAAACCTGGCTGGGGCTTGCTTAGATCAACCAAACCTTAGCCGACCTGTGATGTGGTGAAATACAAACGACTGACTGCTAGAAGTCAGCTGCCTGAGCAGGAGAACGCAGTCACCGCAGTTATGCCTGTCCTGCTCATCAAAGCCTTAGACTAATGTTTCTCAAAGTGTGATCAGAGTTATCTGGGGCAGCTGCCAAGTGTCAGTTTCCTGGGCCTTAATCTGAGAGGGACTAATTTGGAAAGTCTGGGGAGAAGCCTCAATAAAGTTCATTACTACTAATAAGGGAGTTTGAGAATGCATCTCAGATCTTTTTGTTCAAGAGTTCTTTGATTCAGGTTGGTAATAGCCACGTTAGCAACCATATGCTCCATGGTGCCCACCATGCAGGCATCGGGTGCTTTGCATAGATATATGATTTTATTTTTACATTTATTTATTTTTTGAGATGGAGTCTCACTCTGTTGCCTAGGCTGGAGTACAGTGGCACGATCTTGGCTCACTGCAACCTCTGCCTCCTAGGTTCGAGTGATTCTCGTGCCTCCTGAGTAGCTGGGATCACAGGCGGGTGCCACCATGCCCCCCTAATTTTTTTGTATTTTTAGTAGAGATGGGGTTTCACCATGTTGGCCAGGCTGGTCTCAAATTCCTGGTCAAGTGATTCGTCCGCTTCAGCCTCGAAAAGCGCTGGGATTACAGGCACGAGCCACCACGCCCGGCCTGATTTTATTTTTAAACCTCGTAACAACACCTCCCTGAACAGGTATGACTATTCCCATTTCACAGCTGACGACATGGAGGCTTAGAGAGGTTAAATAACTTACCTAGCATCACAAGAAGCGAGGAAGAGGGTCAGATAACACCCCATGATTCTTCTCCCATACCTGCTACCTGCTGGCATACCTATTTTGGCTTGCAGCTTTTGTTCTTACCAGGGTTAAATAATTATGCAATCAACCTCTGCAGCCAGTCCTAGCCAAAGAGCCCAGGGAAGTGAAAGAGAAAACAGTAAGGGGAAGGAAGAGGAAAATGATTCCGTGAAGCTGCTGGGGACTGGTGGTAAGGGGCAAGGCCTACTTGACTCCTTCAGGGTTGATAGGCTATTTCTGGTTCTTGGGCACATATAGGAAGGAGGGAGAGGGGAAGGACCAGCAGGGACAGCAAGTCTGGCACAGAGGGGTTGAGTGGTCACACCTGGAATGTCTCACATTGGAGACAGACTTTTTTTTGTGTGTGACTGTGTTTCACTCTATCACCCAGGCTGGAGTATAGCGGCACAATCTCGGCTCACTGCAACCTCTACCACCTGGATTCAAGTGATTCTCCTGCCTCAGCCTCCCGAGTAGCAGTAGCTGGGATTACAGGTGTGCACCACCACGCCCAGCTCATTTTTGTATTTTTAGTAGAGACAGGGTTTCACCATGTTGCTCAGGCTGGTCTTGAACTCCCGACCTCAAGTGATCTACCCGCCTCGGCCTCCCAAAGGGCCGAAATTACAGGCGTGAGCTACCGCACCCAGCCTAACCAACTATATTCTGTGGCATTTTGTACTTACTGTATCTTAACACATCCTTCCATGTCAGTAGATATAAATTTGTACATCATACTTACGGTAGATTTTCAGGTATATGGAGAGATGCTTATTTGAGGAGACCATACCATCTGGGACCTTTGACTTCCTTTTCAACTCACACTGTCTAGCGAACACCAATTCTGTTGGTTAAGGCTGGCACTTGGGGTGCATTTCTGAATCCCAGTGTCCTGACTGGGCTTGGAGGTGAGGTACTCTTGGCTGGTGTGGGCCTTCTGCTTCAATACTCGTGGGCTTCTGAAAACAGTCACACGCATTTTCAGCCTCTGATGCTGATCCCAAGGGTCTCCAACCTCCGAGGCCACCATGAAGCTGCCGGGCTGGCGGTTTTGGGTTACACAGTATGTCCATCCCAAGTCCCAACCCCCCACTTCCCATGCCCGGGAGGCCAGCGGGGATTCTGTTTAGGATTTGAGGACTGAAACCATAAGCCAAGTGAAACTGCAGGGCCTCCTTTGAACTGCAGAGATAGCTCCCCCAGCTCTCCCCTCCCAAGAAGGCCCCTGGTCCCCAGCAACAATGCAAAGTTCAAATCTATGGCTACTTGCTAGCGCATTTGGGAACCATTAGGTGACCTCTGACCTCCAATGGCCCTCGGACATGTGACCCTTAGGGCTGCCCTCCCTGCCACAGAGACTGAGTGTGAGTCACGGGAACCAAAGGAAAAGTGTAGCAACCTGTTTTGGAGATGAAGTGAACTTAAAAATACAATCTGTAGTAAACCTGATTTTTTTTTAGTAATTGGGATAATTGGCTTCAGTCCGTGAGATAAACAAACTACAAAGCAAATCCTTTAACCTCCGGAGCAGGGGTGTAAAGGGGCCTGCATTTGTATGTTCCTGATGCTTTTGGTGACCTAAGAGCTGGCCTCTCTCTGCCTCTGGACTGGGGCTGGCACAAAGCCGGGCTAATCACAGGGTACTTTCGGAAATGAGGGTCTTGAATGGAATTTCCTCAACACGCCCTCGGCTGTCTGCAGACTCCTCGCTGAGCTTCCCCTTCTGGAAGGGTCTGGGCTGGGTCAGGCTGGAGGACAAAGGAGCTGTTTCTCTGAGTCTTTCCCAGGGCCCAGAAACTCTCCTGTCTCAACAAAAATTCAATAAAAGCAACTCTTATGTTCCCTTCCGCGTGCTACGACCGTCAATAAATCAACTGCTAGGGCTGACAGTAAGTCCAGCGCTGCGTATTCACACATAGTTCACCATGTGTACATCTCTGGGGGAGGAATAAAAATTGTATATTGTAGATAAGAGTCTTGCCCTCAAAGACCTTAATATGTGCTTGGAACATCATGACTAATCACAGCAAGAGGAAAACGTCAAATCATGATTTGTGGCAGCGATCCAAGCAATCTTGGGACAAAAGTGACAAGCTTTAAGAGTTGAGTAAATGCAAACTGTTTGCTGAGTATCTCTCCTACTACCTAACACTGCAGAAACCCCAAGGTGGTGACTTGTCTCAAAGATGGCCGCCATTCATTCTTTCCTTCCTCTGGTGCACCTACCCCTTCCTTTTGGAGAGGTGGAGCCTCTCTCTCCACCCTCTGGGATCTGGGCTGGCCTATGGCTGCTTTGACAAATGGCATGTGATGAAAGTTACGCTCTGCTAGTTAGGCCTAGGCCTAGCCCTTAAGAGGCCTGGCAATCTCTGCTTCCCCTATCTAGAAAGAACCCAGCTGGGCCAGACACGGTGGCTCATGCCTGTAATCCCAGGACTTTTGGAGGCCAAAGCGGGCAGATCATGAGGTCAGGAGTTCGAGACCAGCCTGACCGACATGGTGAAACCCCTGTTCCTACTAAAAAAAATACAAAAATTAGCCGGGCGTGGTGGCACATGCCTGTAATCCCAGCTACTCAGAAGGTTGAGGCAGGAGAATCACCTGTGGTGAGCTGAGATCGTACTGCTGCATCACAGCCTGGGTGACAGAGCAAGACTCTGTCTCAAAAAATAAACAAACGAACAAACAAACAAAAAAACACAGCTGACATGCTGTGAAAGTCGAAGTGGAGAACAGCTGAGGCTCCAGGACCACGGTGCCCAATGAACTCCCTGCTGATAGCACCAAGTCACCAACTCCAAGTGACCCACGTGGAGGCAGATCTTCCAGCCCCGTTTATCCACCTCAGCTGCCAAGCAGTCCCTGCTAGCCCAGCCCCGGTTGCAAAACCGTGAGCAAATAAATGATAGTTGCTGCATTCTTGCATCGCGCTTTGCTTTCACGACAATCTTTGTAAAGAAGGTATTTGCCAGGCGTGGTGGCTCACGCCTGTAATCCCAGCATTTTGGGAAGCTGAGAAGGGAGGATTGCTTGAGGCCAGGGGTCCAAAAAGGTGTTGTTAGTTGTAGATGAGGTGTTAAGACGGAAAATGGTCAGTTTGGCTGGGCATGGGCAGGACGTACAGCTGTTTATACTGAATAACGTGTTTTATACATTCGATATTTGAAAATAAGTGAAAACATAACCCAAAATGTTAACAGTGCTTACCTCTGGGCGTTGGGGTTTATGAGTAATCTAATTGACTTCTTTTTACTTTTCTATGTTGTATAAATTTCCAAAATAATTTTATCTCACAAATTTCTTTTTTTTTTTTTTTTCCCTTTGAGATGGAGTTTCACTCTTGTTGCCCAGGCTGGAGTGCAGTGGCATGATCTCTGCTTACCACAACCTCTGTCTCCCAGCTCAAGCGATTCTCCTGCCTCAGTCTCCTGAGTAGCTGGGATTACAGGCATGCGCCACCACGCTCGGCTAATTTTTTAGCCGAGAGACGGGGTTTTGCCATGTTGATCAGTCAGGTCTCAAATTCCTGACCTCAGGTGATCCACCCGCCTCAGCCTCTCGAAGTGCTGGGATTACAGGCATGAGCTGCCGCCCCTGGCCCCAAATTACTATTTTAAGTAGAAAAATTGTATGATAGAAGGAATGCCGTGCTCAAGACATGAATCCTGTGTTTTTGCTCCAGCTGTCTTGCTGACAGTGTGAACTTGGACAAGCCCTTGGATCTCGGCTGAGCTAGAGCATCTGAGACAGCCACTGGGTGTTCTCAGTCCAGGACCTGAGGCGCTGAAAAAACTTACTCTGAGTTCCAGCCCAGAGTAACTGTATTTCCAGGGTCAGGTGGGGGCTGGGTATGGGTATTTTTCAGAGGTGAGTCATGGACCCTAACCTGCAGTTCAGGGCGGGCTTCCCTGATCCGAAGTCTTTGAAAGCCACGAGGAAGACCTCATCTCAGGGGAGGTGGGGCTCCTTCAGAGCTGGGAGAGGGGAGTCGGTGGTGGCAGCCGCACACCTTTCTGTGTCTGTTGGCAGCGTCTCAGCCGCAGGTAGCAGCGGGGACTGATTCATCTCCAGCAACATTTACAGACAATGAGTCACAACCAAGCAAAACCACCTATCCCGAGAGGGAAGCCAGGTCCTCTTTGATTCAGAAGCGGAGGGCCGGGCAGTGTCGGGCGATGGCTCTCCCTTGCTGCAGCAGGGAAGCAAAGCCAGGGTCTCTATTTTGGGCGGGCTTGTGGTTAAGGAGAGGGGACTGAAGATGGGCAGGAGGGAGAGGTGGAGTCAGACCCGTGGCCCTGCTTCCTCTGGCCAGTGAGCAGTGGCCACTCTGCTGGCCAGGCACCCACCCACCTCCAAAGCCTGGGGACGCGGGCAAGTGAATCCTTTGCTCTTCTCTCCCGGCTATTTCTGTGGGGAGGGGGCTGGGCCCTCTGCTGGTTCCCTCAGCAACAGGACCTGGCCCGGCTCTATTGTGCAGAGGCCCCAGCTAGGAGAGGCAGAGGGGGAAGGAAGGGAGGAGATGGTTTTCCAGGGCCTGCCCTTCTCAGAGGTGGCAGACGGGGAGCTGTCAACATCCCAGAGCCCTAGGGTCCGCAGGGGGAGGAGACGCCGGTGGAGAACTCAGTCCTTTCCCGGGAGGAGAAGGCCAGAGAGGGGCCCGTGGGAATCACTGAGGTCATTGTTTACAGGCGGAAAATCAGCTGCAGCTACTCTTGGCTGCATCCGGCGGGGGAGGTGTTAGAAGGACCAGACCAGTCTCGCCCTTGGACGATGTCCGGCGGAGGCCACCAGTCCCCGACAGCCCTGCCGCAGCGGATCCTGGCCTTGCGCCCTCTGCGCGCACGCATGGCATTTTCTGCCCTGTCCTTGTCAAGATGACGGCATGTTCTTAGCATTTCTGTTTGCAGAGCTCTGAAGGACTTCCGCCTCTCAGGGCCCCTGCCTAGCCTCCGTTCTCACGCCTATGCGCTTTCCCTGCTCTTCTGTCCCGCGTGGCTGTGGGCCCCTCTGGCTCCCCCCATCTCTCCTGCCCAGCGTCCATCTCTCCCCATGTTCCTTCTTCCAATTTATTCCTCCTGCACCGTATTCCAAAAGCAAACACATTTCCCATTCTCTTTCCAGTTTGTTTTCCCTCAGGATAATAAAAATTCTCTCAGAGATCAATAAAACCATCCAGGCTGCAAGACATTAGCAAACTTTGTGACCTACATATGCAATGGACGTTAGAAAGCTTTTATAGGCCACGTGCGTGGCTCATGCCTGTAATCCCAGCACGTTGGGAGGCCAAGGAGGGTGGATCATGAGATCAGGAGTTCAAGACCAGCCTGGCCAACATAGTGAAACCCGTCTCTACTAAAAATGCAAAAAGTAACTCGGTGCCTATATTTCCAGGTACTCGGGAGGCTGAGGCAGGAGAATCACTTGAACCCGGGAGGTGGAGGTTGCAGTGAGCCAAGATTGCTGTACTCCAGCTTGGGCAACAGAGTAAGACTTCATCTCCCTCCCCCTGCCCCCCCAAAAAAGAAAGTTTTTGCCAATAGTGGTATTTATTTATTTATCTTGAGCTAGAGTTTTGCTTTGTTGCCCAGTCTGGAGTACAGTGGCGCCATCTTGGTTCACTGCAAACCTCCGCCTCCTGGGTTCAAGCCATTCTCATGCCTCAGCCTCGTGAGTCGCTGGGACTACAGCCACATGCCGCTACGCCTGGCTAATTTTTGTATTTTTTTCTTTAAATAGTAGACACAGGGTTTCACCTTGTTGGCTGGGTTGGTCTTGAACATCTGACCTCAAGTGATCAGCCTGCCTTGGCCGCCCAAAGTGCTGGGATTATAGGCGTGAGCCACATCGTCTGGTCCCAGTAGTGATATTTAAATGCCTTGGCATGTAAAGATTTGAGCTTCCAAATGGAGAACATGGTTATTGTAAAGTGACCACTTTTCTGACCATTCCCTATGAAAAAGATGTTAGTATATTTTCTAAACATCATTAAGTGCCTTAAAAGGAATATAAATATGGCCAGGCATGGTGGCACAAGGCTGTAATCCCAACATTTTGGGAGGCCAAGGTCAGGAGTGTGAGACCAGTCTGACCAATATGGTGAAATCCCATCTCTACTAAAAATACAAAAATTAGCTGGGCGTGGTGGTAGGCGGTGGACGTCTGTAATCCCAGCTACTCAGAAGGCTGAGGCAGGAGAATCACTTGAACCCGGGAAGTGGAGTTTGCAGTGAGCCGAGATCACGCCATTGCACTGTAGCCTGGGCGACAGAGCAGGACTTCATCTGAAACAAACAAACAAAAAACAAAAAAAGAACATAAATTCTGGAGGGATATGTTGATGCTTTTAGTAATTCCCATATTGCCATTTCCTTAGGGATCATTGTTTTGAAGTGGACTTTTTTTTTTTTTTTTTTTTTTTTGAGGCAGGGTCTGGCTCTGTCACCACGCTGGAGTGCAGTGACACAATCTCAGCTCACTGCAGCCTCCACCTCCCCCAGGCTTAAATGATCCGCCTGCCTCAGCCTCCTGAGTAGCTAGGACTACAGGTATGCACCACCGTGCCTGGCTAATTTCTGTATTTTTTTGTGGAGACAGGATTTTGCCATGTTGCCTAGGCTGGTCTCGAACTCCTGGGCTCAAGCCATCCATCCAGCCTCAGCCTCTGCGGTCAGCTGCTGTGCCCAGCCTGTCATACTTTTAAATACACACTGGGGGACACGGCCACTCACTTCATGAGTGGCCTTTTCATTACTGAATGCATCACCCACGTAGAGGAACAATACCCAGGACCCAGCTGAACAAAGCATGCCAACCCAAACCCAAATCTAACCTCTCCCGAAGCCTCCTCTCCTCACCACACACCCCGGCCAAAACATAAAAATATCCGGTTTGTTTCTCATAGGAAGGAGCTGGACCTCTGGCCAGAACAGATTTCCTCTGACAATCACAGCTCATGGAAACACTTTCCTTAGGTTTCACTTTCTGCTTCTGCAAAGTAGGGTCTGTTGTGAGGATGAAGATAATTTATGTATGTTGAGAACGCAGCACAATTGGCAATATTAAGATTGTCTTTGACCTTTTTGCCTGGTGAATCTGCCTATATTATTTCATTTTACCAAGACTCACAATAAGATGTTATATAATCAAGACTTATGGTTTATCAACCTCGATTTGTAGACAGAGAGATGGAAGCTTACGCAGGCTTAATAGGCAGGTTCAATAATTTGCCAGGGGTCATGCAGCTGCTTAGACCATGGAGTCTGGATTTGAACTCAAAGCACTCATCAAAATAAATCACAAGCTCCTTCCAGAGCATCAGATGTGTCTCCTGCATCGTGACAGTGTTATAAACGGCTGGCCTCACCTGAGTCCCTGGAGGTTTGTTCTGTGCAGTCAAGTCCATTATGTCAATACATTTGAAAATGGCTGGAGGCAGCCCTTCCGGATGGCTTCTGATGCCTCTGACGCAGCAGGGAGAGAGCAGGATCAATGCAGGGTGATGTGCTTGCAGCTCCTACACCTGGGAGTGTGCTTGCTCCTGTGTGCTTGCTCCCAGGCCCTCCACGTGGCTGGAGTCTTTTTTTTCCTTGAGACAGAGTCTTGCTGTGCCACCCAGGCTAGAGTGTAGTAGCACAATCTCAGCTCACTGCAACCTCTGCCTCCCGGGTTCAAGCGATTCTCCTGCCTCAGCCTGCCGAGTAGCTGGGATTACAGGTGCCTGCCACCGCACCTGGCTAATTTTTGTATTTTTAGTAGAGATGGGTTTTACCATGTTGGCCAGGGTGGTCTCAAACTCCTGACCTTGTGATTCACCTGCCTCGGCCTCCCAAAGTGCTGGGATTACAGGCATGAACCACGGAGCCGGGCCGGCTGGAGTCTTAAGGCCTTTGAGGAGAGTTGCTTTCCACAGACACAGAGGAAGTGGGCTTTCCCACCCTCTGTGATCTCAGGGCAGTGGGAAGGTTCCCCACAAAGTGTCCTCCAGATCCTGGTAGTTTAACACGAACCGGGCCTGAAGTACCATTGTCTGAGGATGCTTCTTCTGAGGTCTTTGCTCTGTCCAGAGTCCTCTTTCCAAACACACATGCCGACAAGTAGGAAATCATGAGAGTGATGGGGACCTCTTTCTGGACAGTATTCACCACTGCCTAGCTGGGCCTGGGGAGCCAGAGGGAGAGGGCTCCTAGGAAGAGGAACTCTGGTGTGGGGGCGAGAACAAGTGGGAGAGAGAATGGGGCAACAAGGGAGGCTCCCTGAGGACTCACTGTCCTTCCCAAGGTGTTTCTGTTCTTTTTTTTTTTTGAGTTGGAGTCTCGCTCTTGTTGCCCAGGCTGGAGTGCAATGGTGCAATCTTGGCTCACTGCAACCTCCGCCTCCCGGGTTCAAGCGATTTTCCTGCCACAGCCTTCTGAGTAGCTGGGATTACAGGCATGCGCTACCACGCCTAGCTAATTGTGTATTTTTAGTAGAGATAGGGTTTTTCCATGTTGGTCACGCTGGTCTCGAACGCCCGACCTCAGGTGATCCGCCCACCTTGGCCTCCCAAAGTGCTGGGATTACAGGCATGAATCACCTCGCACAGCGTTTTTTTTTTTTTTTTTTTTTTTTTTAACTTTGTTGCCTAGGCTGGAGTGCAGTGGTGTGATCTTGTCTCACTGCAGCCTTGACCTCCTGGGCTCAAGCAATCCTTCCACCTCAGCCTCCCATGTAGCTGAGATCACAGGTGCATGCCACCATACTAGGCTAATTAAAACTTTTTTTTGTAGAGATGAGGGTTTGCCATGTTGCCCAGGCTGGTCTCGAACACCTGGACTCAAGTGATCTGCCCACCTCGGCCTCCCAAAGTGCTGGGATTACAGGAGGGAGCCACCACGCCCAGCCAAGAAAATACTTTCAATTTAATCCTTGTTTTGCCGTCTCTCTTGGGCTTTCTGGCTCCTCTCTGCTGATTTTTGGCTAGAAATGGAGAAGAGGAACCGTGGCAAGAGGAGGGTGTGTGCATGAGTGGCGGAGGGCGAAGGAGAGTAAGAGCTGGTTGTCGTGCTGAGTGGTGGTGGGTGGGTGAGAAGGAAGCTGTCCCGCAGCTTCAACACAGGCGTGTGCACACACAGGCCACGTGCCATACCATATACCATGCACACCACAGCACACACAGCGAATCACACACACCACATACACACCCCTTACCCCATGCCACAAACATGCTACATCACACTCACACACCATGCACATACACACCACACACATCACACATGCACACTGAATCACACACACCATATACACACTCCTTACCCCATGCCACAAACATGCTACATCACACTCACACACCATACACATACACACCACAACACACACACACCAAATCACACGCCGCCGCCACGCATACACACACACACAGAGGCACATGTCATGCACAGCCTTTAGCCTTTTGAGAGAATAACACTGCCACCTGGTGGCTATTCACAGGCAAAGACCCCGCTGAGTCTCGAGCATCGGTAACACAAATTGTGTTATTCTGTACTTAGTTACTCTGGTTCCCACAGTCAAAAGTCCCTCTGCTCCCTGGCGTCTTTTTCTTTGAAAATGAGCCAAACCATAAACACACTTCTGAGAAGTGTTTCACAGTGTTTCCTGGAAAGTCTGGGTGAGACAGACAGCATTCTGAAAAGATCTTCCGCACAGAACTCCCGATGCTCCGTGCCTTGAAACCCAGAGAACTGGGCTTATTTAGGAAAGAAACTGTGGACTTGAGGAAGCAGAGAATAGCCACGAAAAGGGCTTGATTTCAGGAGCTGATTCCAGCCTCTGTCAACACTGTGCATGTTTTAGCTGCAATTACGAGAAGAGCAGAGAGCCTGCATTATCAATATCACTTTCTGCTTCTTGGACCCATGTGTGGTCTCTCCAGCAACAGCTCATTTCACTTTGCAATAATGAAAAGAAATGCCATCAATTTGCATTTTGAGTTCCCGCTCCGGGCCAGGCGCAGTACCTGGGAGTTCTGTCCACTCCATCCACGGCTGGTGGCCTCTGTCCTTCCAGAAGGTACAAACATGAGTGTGCTGACTGCTTTTTCTTTTTTTGAGACAGGGTCTCTCTCTGTCACCCAGGTTGGAGTGCAGTGGCACAACCATGGCTTGCTGCAGCCTCAACCTTCTGGGCCCACGTGATCTTGCCTCAGGCATGAGCCACCGCGCTTGGCTAATTTTTAAATGTTTTATAGAGGCCAGGTGTGGTGGCTCATGCCTGTAATCTTAGCACTTTGGGAGGCCTAGGCGAGTGGATTGTCTGAGGTCAGGAGTTCGAGAACAGACTGGCCAACATGGTGAAAACCCAGTTGTCTCTACTAAAAATACAAAAAATTAGCTGGGTGTGGTGGCACGTGCCTGTAATCCCAGCAACTTGGGAGGCTGAGACAGGAGAATCACTGGAACTTGGAAGGCGGAGGTTGCAGTGAGCCGAGACTGCGCCATTGTATTCCAGCCTGGGCAACAGAGCAAGACTCTGTCTCAGGAAAAAAAAAAATGTTTTTTA
>NW_016107370.1:1863661-1870392 GCF_001604975.1 Cebus imitator | reverse complement strand
GAGACTGGGGTTGTGGGGAGGGCTCCTTATGCTGCCCAGGCTGGTCTTGAACTCCTGAGTTCAAGCAATCCTCCTGCCTTGGCCTCCCAAAGTGCTGGGTTATGGGTATGAGCCACCGTGCCTGGCCTGCTTTGTTTTTCAGTGACTCAGGAAGTCCAGGGCACAGGTGATCTTTATCTCCCTACATTAAGTAGCAACAGGGTTCAGCTGAATGAGATCCAGCCTATACTTAAGGATATGGGTTGGATTTGTGTCTCCACCCAAATCTCGTGTTGAATTGGAGAAGGGGCCTGGTGGGAGGTGATTGGATCACAAGAATGGATTTCCCCTTGCTGTTCTCGTGATAGTGAGTGAGGTCTCCCGAGATCTGATGGTTTAAAAGTGTGTGGCACCTCTTCCTTCCCTTTTGCTCTTGCTCTGCCGTTGTGAGGTTATGCTTGCCTCTCCTTCGCTTTCCACCGTGATTGTAAATTTCCTGAGGCCTCTCAGCCATGCTTCCTGTTCAGCCTGTGGAACTGTAAGTCTATTAAACCTCTTTTCTTTATAAATTACCCAGTGTCAGGTACTTCTTTATAGCAGTGTGAAAATGCACTAATACACATCTTGAGCCTTACTGCCTGTCACGTCATATGTGTTCTTAATGGTAGCTGCTTATGTATATAACTAAAAACAACTGGGAGCAATGCACATTTTCAAGTGCCTTGGAATTTTATAAGAACTCATTACAAGGCATCAGAATTGCCAGGTGTAAGAGTTTTTATGTATGAGGGAGTTGAAGTTCTTTGCAAAAGACCCAGGAGTCTGCAAAATCCCCTGGAAGTGACTGTCCAGAAAGGGAATGCTGGCTGACCATTAATCTGGGTCATAGAGTCAGGACAAGGTACAGGCAGTTCTTCAAAGCCTCCTTCAAAGTCTAGAGCAATAAAGCCGTGTTGTCAACAACCTGGTATTGCACTGTACGTTCTGGGTAAAGGGAGACTTTTTATTTGCCTCAAGGTGGGGAACGAATACAGTTGTGAAAAATGGTTCGGGATGAGGCCATGAGCAGAGCGACAGGGAGCTCTGGAGAGCTCCCATCATCCTCTGCTCCTGCCCAGTATTTGAATAGAGATGAAATCAAGTTAATGCGACGCTCGGGGAGCCTGCAGAAGGAGGATGCAGGATAGGAGTGTGGAAAGTGACATCACGTGGGCTTGCGGGGACTTGGAGCAGGAGGACGCAGGATAGGAGTGTGGAAAGTGACATCACGTGGGCTTGAGGAGACTTGGAGCAGGAGGTGGGCTCTTGTGCCTCTGTTGGTCGTGGTGGTCAAGGGTTAAGTGTAGCTCTTTGAAGCTGAGTTGCTTTCCCCTAAGCTGCCTGTGAAGCTGGAAAGTAGGCTGTTTGCCTCTTCTTCCTCCTGGGTCAAAGCTCTAAGTGCTATTTGTTGGAGACTTTTTTTTTTTTTTTTTTTTTTTTTTTTTTTTTTTTTTTTTGAGATAGAGTTTCACTCTTGTTGCCCAGGCTGGAGTGTGATGGCGCAATCGTGGCTCACTGCAGCCTCCACCTCCCGGGTTCAAGGAGTTCTCCTGCCTCAGCTTCCCGAATGGCTGGGACTACAGGTGCGCATCACCACGCCCAGCTAGTTTTGAATTTTTAGTAGAGACAGGGTTTCACTATGCTGGTCAGGCTGGTCTCAAACTCCTGACCTCAGATGATCCATCTGCTCGGCCTCCCAAAGTGCTGGAATTACAGGCATGAGCCACCACTCCTTGCCCCCAATTGAAGCTTTTTTGAAAAAATCTTTTTGTCTTGAGATGATTTAAAGCTTACAAAAGTGTCCCCATTTACCCTCCACCCAGCTTCCCCTAAAGTCAGCATCTTAACAGTACAATCCTATTTGCTAACCTGCAGACCCGATTCGGGCTTTCCCAGTCTTTCCACAAATGTCCCTTTTGTGTTTCCAGATCCCAGGCAGAAGCCACGTGACATGTAGTTGCTTGTCTTGTCTCCTTGGCCGCCGACTACCTGTGACAGTTCCTCTGTCCTTCCTTGCCTTTCCTGACCTTGACCACAGTTGTTCTGCAGACCGTCTTTCAGTTTGAGTGATGTTTTCTCATGATTAGATGAAGGTTATGCATTTTTCAAGAATATCTCAGAAGTGAGGTTGTGCTCAGTTTAGCAGGCCATATCAGGGGCATGTGATGTTGACATGTCTCATTACTGGTGATTTTACTTTGGCCACGTGACTAAGGTGGTGTCTGCTGGTCTCTCCTCCAGCCTGTTCTTGAGGACAGTGTGGCCCCTCACAGCTCGGGGACAGCTCCAACCCCAGCCAGAAAGACGCTCGTGGGAAGTTCGTTTTCACCAGCAGATCTCAGAGTGGGAAATGGGCTGCCCAGAGCTGAGCTGGGGCCCAAGTGGGTGCTCTGTAAACCTGCACATGTTTTAAATTTGGTAGAGTTGATTATTTCAATTGAAGGCCAAGCTGATGATTACATGAAAATAAGCCAGGTGAGGTGGCTCACACTTGTAAACCCAGCACTTTGGAGGGCCAAGGTGAGAGGATCACCTGAGGCCAGGAATGTGGGACCACCTGGGCAACAAGTGAGATCCAGCTCTACAAAAAATTTAAAAAATTAGCCGGGTGTGGTGGAGGTGCACCTGTAGTCCCAGCTACTCCGGAGGCTGAGGCAAGCATATTGCTTGAGCACAGGACGTTGAGGCTGCAGTGAACCATGACCGCACCACTGTACTCCAGCCTGGGGGACAGTGAGACCCTGTATCAAAAACAAAAAACCAATTTTTTATAAGGAACCTGCTCTAAAGCCCCAGTTACAATGAATAGTGACAAAGTAGGCCAGTGATTGAAAGCATAGGCTCCAGAGACAGATCAAGTTTGCCAACCTCCACAGCATCCCACCATGCCCAGGAAGTCCACCCACTATGTACTGCTCTTAAGCAGTTTAACTCGAGTCTCCATTTTCATTTCTTTCTAGGGAGGGTGCGGGGATTTGATAAAGTGCTAAGTACACAGTAAGTGCTAAGTACAGGTTTGGGCTGGAGTGTCATGGTGTGATTATGGCTCCCTGCAGCCTTGACCTCCTGGCTCCAGCGATCCTCCCACCTCACTCTCCCTAGTAAGTAGTTCTACAAGTGTGCACCACCATGCCTGGCTAATTTTTCTATTTTTGTAGAGATGGGGTTTTCACCATGTTGCCCAGGCTGGTCTCAAACCCCTGACCTCAAGTGATTGCCTGCCTCAGCCTCCCAAAGTGCTGTGATTACAGGCGTGAGCCACTGCGCCCGGCCTGGTTTCCTGCTTCTCACCATAGTGTAACTTCTTGGAAGTTATAAAAGCCACTTAAAATGGAAGCTAAAATGCCAGCTCCTAGATAAGATGCAGTTAGTTACCCTCAACTGTGATACAAACTAAATGAAAATTCGCCATAATGAGGAGTATTTTGCTGCAACATTTCCTTTCCTTGGTTTGGACTTTGCTGGGCTCTGCGTTTGAAACCCCCCTGTCGCTGGAGGTGGCTGGTCAGCTTCTATACTGCTCACAGATGCAACTCCCTGTTACAGAAGAGTGGTTAACAAAGATGCTAAGCTGACAGTCCCTTATTTAAAAACCTGGCCGGGCACGGTGGCTCATGCCTGTAATCCCAGCATACTCCAAAGGTCCTTCTGATAGGCAGCTTCTCTTTGCGAGAACTGAAGAACAGGAAGGAAGCCTTCTGACCCAGGTCATACAGGATATGAGCACTGTATCCAGGGGCTTCAAAAACAGAGTCTGAGATGAGGGCTTTGATGCAGGTGGTTTATTTGGGAGGTGACCCCTGGAAGCAGGAATGAAGAAGCAGGGAGAATGAAACAGGGATGGGGGAAAAGGTAACATAGGGTGTGTTAGCAAGCCAGTTCCCACCATGCGCAACTGGAGCTTCATCCCAAGGGAAACCAGGAAATTTTTTTTTTTTTTAAAGAGACGGGGTCTCACTATGTTGCCCAGGCTGGAGTGCAGTGGCTATTCACAGTGCGATCCCACTACTGATCAGCACGGGGGTGTTGACCTGCTCCGTTTCTGACATGGGCTGGTTCACCCCTCCTTAGGCAACCTGGTGGTCCCTCGCTCCCGGGAGGTCACCATATTGATGCTGAACTTAGTGCTGACACCTGATCAGCATAGTGCACTATAGCCCAGAACTCCTGGACTCAAGCGATCCTCCAGCCTCAGCCTCCCGAGTAGCTGTGACTACAGGCATGCGCCACCGCGCCCGGCAGGAAATGGTATTAAACAATAAGTCTCAGTTATCCCACCTATGAGATGAAGGAGCTGATGGATTGGAGCTCTAACTCCCATTAGTCACTGGTTGAGGAGATGGGAGGTGGTGTGGATTCCTGGGCACCTCCAGGCTGCTGGGTACATAGGCCGAACCGCTTCTGGAGAAAGTCCTTGGGAAACAGATGTGGATACTGGCATTTGGAAGCACATGTGGAAAGGGTGAGCCCTGAAGGATATGGGCAGGGCACCAACAACACCTGCTATAGGAAAGAAAGAATGAGAAAGAGAAGGAAATGACATAAGTTATTATTACTTTTTTGAGACAAAGTTGTACTCTATTACCCAGGCTGGAGTGCAATGGCACAATCTCGGCTCACTGCAACCTCCGCCTTCCGGGTTCAAGCAATTCTCCTGCTTCAGCCTCCCAAGTAGCTGGGATTACATGCCTGGCTAACTTTTTTGTATTTCTAGTAGAGATGGGGTTTCACCATGTTGGCCAGGCTGGTTTTGAACTCCTCACCTCAAGTGATCTGCCGACTTCAGCTTCCCAAAGTGCTAAGATTACAGGCGTGAGCCACCATGCCTGGCCAGAAATTATATAAGTTATATATTTGTGTTAGTCTTTTTGTGTTGCTCTAAGGAAATACCTGAGGCTAGATCATTCATAAAGAAAAGAGGTTTATTTGGCCCAGCATTCTGCAGGCTGTACAGGAAGAATAGTGCCGACACTGGCTTCTTGGGAGGCCTCAGGAACCTTATGATCATGGCGGAAGGCAAAAGGAAGCCAGTCTGTCACATGGGAGACAGGGAAGCGATGCCCAGCTGTCAGTAACAACCAGATCTCACGTGAACTCAGAGTGAGAACTTGGTCCTTCCTGTGAGGATAGCACCAAGCCGTTCATGAGGGATCCGCCCCCAATTGGCCCTCTAGGCCCCACCTCCCGCTCTGGGGATCACGTTTCAACCTGAGATTTTGAGTGGACACACGTCCAAAGCATAGGAACATTAAACCCCAAAAGGGGTATGTGCCCTGTTGAGCTTCCTGAAATTATTCATTTTAGTCCCCTACCAGCTAGCACAGCACATGGTGTGGACTGGGTATTCAGTACACACATTTGATTGTTGAGGAAAAAGAGTTTCTCAGTTACGAAAGGGCAGAAAGTGCTGAATAGGTGTTGGGTCAGGAAGGCAAGAGCTGTGCGTAGAGAATACTGCAGCCTTAGTTATGGCGGCCACATCTCCTGCTTCCTCACTGGCTCCGGGAGGCTGTGCCCGGGGGCAGGCGTGGTGTGGGCCTGTGGTTTAATTACCAGTGGAACCTGGAGCAAGTTATTTGAGCCTGTTTGAGCTCTGGTTTCTACATCTGTCAAATGGGGATATTATTTACCTTTCAGTGTTGTCTGAGGATTAAATATCATGTTGGTAAATTCTGAGCACAGCAGCAGAGCATCACAGCAAACGGTGCCACCTCACACAACGGTAGTTTTTTTTTCTTTGAGATGGAGTTTCACTCTTGTTGCCCAGGCTGGAGTGCAATGGTGTGATCTCAGCTCACCACAACTGCTGCCTCCTGGGTTCAAGCGACTCTCCTGCCTCAGCCTCCTGAGTAGCTGGGATTACAGGCATGCGCCACCATGCTCGGCTAATTTTGTATTTTTAGTAGAGACAGGATTTCTCCACGTTGGTCATGCTAGTCTTGAACTCCAGACCTCAGGTGATCTGCTCGTCTCAGCCTCCCAAAGTGCTGGGATTACAGGTGTGAGCCACCGTGCCTGGCCCAGTAGTTTAATTTCTTTTCATTTTTGAGATGGAGTTTTGCTCTTGCTGCCCATGCTGGAGTGCAGTGGTGTAATCTCAGCTCACTGCAATCATTCAAACAATTCTCCTGCCTCAGCCTCCCATAGCTGGGACTACAGGCGTCTGCTATCACACATGGCTAATTTTTTGCATTTTTAGTAGAGACAGGGTTTCACTATATTGGCCAGCCTGGTCTTGGATTTCTGACCTCAGGTGATCTGCCTGCCTCAGCCTCCCAAAGTGCTGGGATTACAGCGTGAGCCACTGCTCCTGGCCAGGTAGTTTCTTTTCTTATTTTTCCTTACTATGCCCAGAAAAGGGTGGTGCACATAGGTGCTTGGTAAATATGTGCAGATCATTTATAAAATAAATGGTGAATGAGCGAATACATGTGCTAGGTGTCTTAGTTTCCTATGCTGCTGTGATACATGATCACACACTTCCTGGCTTAAACCAACACACGTTTAGAAGATATTCTCCTATGGTTCTGGAGAGCAGAAATCTGGTCAGTTTCACTAGCTGAAGTCAGCGTATTGGCAGGGCTGGTCCTTTCTGCAGGTTCTGAGGGGAGAATCTGCTTCTTGGCAGCTTCCAGCTTTCATTAGCTGCCTGGGTTCCTCAGCCCACGGTCTCTTCCTCCATCTGCAAAGAGCATCATTCCAGCCTTTCCTCT
>NW_016107370.1:1861413-1863445 GCF_001604975.1 Cebus imitator | reverse complement strand
TTTTTTTTTGAGACAGGGTTTCACCATGTTGGCCAGGCTGGTCTCGAACTCCTGACCTCATGTGATCTGCCCGCTTGGCCTCCCAAAGTGCTGAGATTACAGGTGTGAGCCACTGCATCTGGCAGAGATGGGTTTTATCATGTTCAGACTGGTCTTGAACTCGTGGCCTCAAGTGATCTGCCTGCCTCAACCTCCCAAAGCACTGGGATTACAGGCCTGAGCCACTGCATCCGGCTGCCACCTTTCTGTCTGGTTCTTCCCACATTCCTGTTATAAGGACGCTTGTGATGCCATTGGCCCTTCAGATGATCCAGGACCATCTCCCCACCTCAAAATTAATTTAATCACCTGCACAAATCCCTTTTGCTATGCAAGGTAACATTCACAGGCTCTGAGGATCAGAATGTGATCATATTTGGGGGCTGTCATTCAACCTCCATTACTGGGAAATCGAAGTAAGGAAATTGAACGACATCAAACAGAGGAAATTCTCTGTACTGTGGAATCCTTCCATAACGTCAGTCCCTATAAGGCCAAGGACTAAGGACTGTTTCAGTCGTGGAGCTCTGAGCGTGTGAATGGGAGCTGTGTATCTTGACATGTTTCCCACCTTGGGGGCAAGGAGGGCATTCCCAGGACTTGCCTGAGCTAGGGACCTTTCGAGGACTGGGGAAGCACAGGTTTCCTTCTCTACAGAGCAGCGAAAGCCCTTCCAAGTCCATTGAGCTACCAACTGGGTGGGCCATGCAGGGGCGCTAGGGAGCTACCCTTGGCCACAGCAATCACCGGGAATGGAAAATGAGACTATTTTTGGCATTGGTTTAGTAAGAGCAATCCTGCTGGGAGCTGCGTACACCAAGTAGAAGCCTCTCCTGCTTCTCAAGAGAACCAGATTTTTTTTTTTTTTTAGACGGAGTCTTGTTCTATCACTCAGCCTTGAGTGCAATGATGGGAATTTGGCTCACTGCAACCTCCACCTCTTAGGTTCAAGTGATTCTTCTGCCTTGGCCTCCTGAGTAGCTGGGATTACAGGCACTTGCCACCATGCCTGGCCGATTTTTGTATTATTTTTAGTGGAGGTGCCCAGCCAAGTTGCCCAGTCTGGTCTCGAATGCCTGACCTCAGATGATCAACCCGCCTTGTCCTCCCAAAGTGCTGGATTTACAGGCATGAGCCACTGCATCTGGCCTTCCCCCCCCACCAACTTTTATTTTTAGTTTAACAGTTTAATTGAGCAAAGAACAATTTATGAATCAGGTAGCCTGTTGAATGGGAGTAGATTCAGAGAGACTTCAGCACGGCCACGTAGTAGGAGATTTATAGACAGAAAATGGAAAGTGACTTACAGGAAATGGAAGTGGGTTAAGAAACATCCAGATTGGGCCAGGCACGGTGGCTCATGCCTGTAACCCCAGCACTTTGGGAGGCCGGGGCAGGTGGATCACAAGGTCAAGACATTGAAACCAGCCTAGCCAATATGGTGAAACCCTGTCTCTACTAAAAATACACAAATCAGCTGCGTGTGGTGGTGCATGCCTATAGTCCCAGGCTGAGGCAGAAGAATTCTTTGAACCCAGGAGACAGAGGTTGCAGTGAGCCGAGATTGTACCACTGCACACCAGCCTGTGACAGAGTGAGACTCTGTCTCAAAAAAAAAAAAAAATCTGGATTGGTTACAGCTCATGTTTACCTTACTTGAATAGTTTGAACAGTTAGCCCCCCTTTGACTGAACCTTGGTGGTTGGCACAAGAGCAGTCCACAGTCTGTTTATATCTCTATTTAGGTTATAGTTCATTATGTACAGAGAAACCTATAGGTTGAACTTAAATATGTAAGGAGGCAGGTTTAAGCTAAACTGGATTTATCAGTTCTCCACTTTTGGTCATCCTCTTGATTTTGAGAGATTGATCGAAACCATCATCATTGGTGTCACTATTGCCATCTTTTTTTTTTTTTTTTTTTTTTTTTTTTTTTTTTTGTCTGAGTTGCAGTCTCACTCTGTTGCCGGGCTGGAGTGCAGTGGCCTGATCT
>NW_016107370.1:1857400-1861388 GCF_001604975.1 Cebus imitator | reverse complement strand
TGGAGTCTCGCTCTGTTGCCAGGCTGGAGTGCCGTGGTGTGATCTCGGCTCACTGCAACCTCTGTCTCCTGGGTTCAAGTGATTCTCCTGCCTCAGCCTCCTGAGTAGCTGGGACTTCAGGCATGCGCCACCACGCCCAGCTAAGTTTTGTATTTTTAGTAGAGAAGGGGTTTTACCATGTTGGCCAGGATAATCTCCATCTCTTGACCTCATGATCTGCTTGCTTGGCCTCCCAAAGTGCTGGGATTACAGGCGTGGGCCACTGCACCAGGCCTGCCACCTTAAATGTACTTATTTGGTGTTGGAAACCACTGGGAAATAGCAGAACAGTGGGTTTTGTAAGGTGAGAACAAGGACACGATAAGAGTTGTCAGCAGAGGCGCTCCTTCAGAATGCCTTCGAGTTTCCGACATCCCAGAATCGGCACCATTCGAAAGGAGTGGAGTCTTGCCCTTCTGAGAGTCAGAGGAGGTGGCATCCACGTGTCCTGGAACCTCTGAGATAGTCCTGACTGCAAACCTGTGTCCTCTTGTCAGCTCCTGTGGTAGATTTTAGAACCAGCTCTGACTCGAGGACACTGAGCAGCTGGACTCTGCCTCCTCCCAGCATGAAATGTTGGATTTATTGCTGCCATCTCTCCTAATATTGTGGCTTTGAAGTCCCCAGTGGGAAACTCTTCACAGAAACAGTGGAAGGGGAAAGGTGGCCTCTTGGGTCACCACTGAGATTGTCACAATGCCCATCACAACCTCAGCATCCCACTGGTCAGTTCCCCTGAAGGTTCCACTTTCCTCCAGCCTTTCCCTTTGAAGGAGTTCGCTACATCTCAACAAAGTTTCAGATAGCCCCAGGTTTAGGATAAGCACATGTTCCCTTTTCAAAGTGTTTACTTTTTACAGAATTCATTCAATCTCCTTGATTGTATCAGGGCAAAAAATAATCTTAATGAGGGATGTATTAGGAATTTGTTAGCTTGAAAAACCAAAAAAACTCGACTACTGCCAAGTTAAACAGGGCAATGTTTCTCAACTTCAGTGCTATTGATGTTTTGGGTCGATGCTCTGTGTTATGGGGGACCGTCCTGTGTACTGGAGGATGCTTTGAAGAATCCCTGCCTTCTAACACGTTACCTTAGCGATTCTCAAACAGGGGCAATTGTGTTCCCCCAGGGGACATTGGCAATGTCTGGAGATATTTTTGGCTGTCACAATGGGTGGTGAGGGGTGGAAATTGGTGTTACTGGCAGCTAGTGGCCAGAGGCCAGGGATGCTGCTAAAATACTCCACAATTCTCAGGAGAGCTCCCAGTAACAAAGAATTATCTGGCCTCCAAATGCCGGTCATGCCAAGATTGAAAAACCCTGGTCTGAGGGAATGGAAATGGACATTTAAGTTGATCCAATAGGATGTAAGGAGAAAACCCCTGGAAGACTGACGCCCCCAGACACAGAATTCATATCCTATTCCCTCTGCAAAATCTGGCCCCATGCTGAGAAAGCCAAAAAGAGTTGGTCTTAACTAATGAATGCTGGGATAAGATTCTTTACCGGCCTACTCCCTGGAGAAAGGGACTGTAATTTTTTTTTTTTTTTTTCTTTTTGATATGAAGTCTCACTCTGTTATCCAGGTTGGAGTACAGTGGTGTGATCTCGGCTCACTGCAACCTCCATTTCTGGGTTCAAGTGATTCCGGTGCCTCAGCCTCTTGAGTAACTAGGATTACAGATGCATGCCACCATGCCTGGCTAATTTTTTGTATTTTTAGTAGAGACAGGGTTTCATCATGTTGGTCAGGCTGGTCTTGAACTCCTGACCTCCATGGATCTGCCCACTTCAGCCTCCCAAAGTGCTGGGATTACAGGCGTGAGCTACCACGCCCAGCTGAGACTGCGAAAATTCTAAAAGCCACCAAATGCAGCTGCATCAGGCAGTGTGGGCCCTGACAATATTCTGAAAAATGAAACAACAAATCCTGAAAGAACCAGATGCAAACACAGCCCACCTGGGCAGCAGGCAGGGCGGCCTCCGCCTGCGTTCTTCCCCATTATCCAACATCTGTCAAAACGCTTCTACCTCAAAGTGCATTCAAATATTACCCACTTGAACATGGAAATGAAAGCAAGCTCCATTACAAAAAATAACGAACAGTAGTAAAGGGAGAAAGGAAAGTGTTTAAGCATAAATGGCTCTGCTGCAAATCAGTCCGGCCTTGGGCATGAAAGTCTGTTCTCTGTTAAGGAAAGCTGGGTGATGATAAATAAATAGATGAGGGTTGCCCCCAGTTAGCATAGTTACTGGTTACCTTCTCGCCCTCCTCCCCCGGCGACAATGTGGTGGGTATAGGTTGAGGGAGGTCAGATATGGAGTGAAAGAAAGGAGAGGTTGAGGTCACGTGTGCGCGGCTGCTTGGTACACCTGAAATAACATTGTTTTCAAACCTTCTTCTCTACCTACCACTAGCTTGAAATATAAGAGCTCATATGCATCTTTAAAGTCCAAGTACAGGAAAATAGAAAACAACCCAGACTTCCAGTTCTACATTTTCTCTCTGCTCTTCTGGGGATGTCAGGAGATAACACTGGCTGGGCGTGGTGACTCACGCCTGAAATTCCAGCACTTTGGGAGGCTGAGGCTGGCAGATCATGAGGTCAGGAGATGGAGACCATCCTGGCTAACATGGTGAAACCCCATCTCTACTGAAAATACAAAAATCAGCCGGATGTGGTGCTGCAAGCCTATAGTCTCAGTGACTCAGGAGGCTGAGACAGGAGAATCGCTGGAACCCGGGAGGAGGAGGTTGCAGTGAGCCGGGATGGAGCCACTGCACTCCAGCCTGGTGGCAGAGTGAGACTCTGTCTCAAAAAAAAAGAAGATACACCGCTTCCCTGGGCTGTCTTCTGGTCACGTGCTCACAGGCTCAAGTCCCTTAAAGAGCTGGACAGCAAAGTCAAGGGTGAAGGAGAAGGGACGGGCAGAGAAAGGCCTTCTACAGGCAGCACATCCAAAGACATGTTGTGGGTACGGAAACACTCTGGGTTTTTTCCAGTCCTTTGATGACATTACACTTTCTGTGTGTGTACTAAGGCTGAAACAGAAGGACCGCGGTGAGGGCGGTAGGATTGCTGGTGAGTGCACGTGGACAGCCCATGGTTGTGCTGACAAGCCTTGTTAAAGTATTCATGTGAAAATCTACCAGTCGAAATGGAGAGATTTAGGGCAATTCTAGGTTCCCAAGACTAGTGACTCTGACATTATTCAAAGTTGACTGGGTTGGGTGTGGTGATTCACACCTGGAATCCCAGCACTTTGGGAGGTCTAGGCAGGAGGATTGCTTGAAGCCAGGATTTTGAGACCAGCCTGGGAAACATGGCAAAATCCAGTCTCTATGAAAAATACAAAAATTAGCTAGGCATGGTGGCGTGCATCTGTAGTCCCAGCTACTCCGGAGGCTGAGGTGGGAGGATTGCTTGAGCCCAGTAGTTTGAGGCTGCAATGAGTCATGATTGTGCCACTGCATTCGAGCCTGGGCGACAGTGCAAGACTCTGTCTAAACCAAACTAAAAAATAAAGTTTGTGGACTCACCCTTCCACAAGCTTCTGAGCCTCCCAGAGTGGGAGCGGGCCCAGTGGATATGGCTCCAGGCACAGCTGCAGGCAAGGGCGCCTTCACGAGCCGTGTTGTTGGAGCCAACCTGCCTGGGTCCAAACCCAGGCCCCAACACTTACCTCCCCTGTGACCTTGAGCAAGTCAGCTAGCCCTCAGGGCTTTGATTTTCTCTGTAAAATGGGGATAATAGCAGCGTTTCCACTGCAAAGACCTGAATAAGTAAAGTGGTCAGCAGCGTGCCAGGCTCATAGCACTCTGCAAATATGAGCTCTTATTAGGGGTTCAAGTTCTGTGTGGCTCAGCTGTCTAGCTCATTGAAGGCTAAAGACCCAATGCATTAATTCCTTAAAAATTTGTCATAATTGCTTGGGACTTTTTTTTTT
>NW_016107370.1:1854934-1857005 GCF_001604975.1 Cebus imitator | reverse complement strand
ATGGTCTCGATCTCTTGACCTCGTGATCCACCCGCCTCGGCCTCCCAAAGTGCTGGGATTACAGGCTTGAGCCACCGCGCCCGGCTAATTTTTGTATTTTTAGTAGAGACGGGATTTCACCATGTTGGCCAGGAGGGTCTTGATCTCTTGACCTCATGATCCACCTGCCTCGGCCTCCCAAAATGCTGGGATTACAGATGTCACCGTGCCCAGCCTGGAACTTTTCATTTACATGCTCAAAGATGATTTATGCCATGACATGGCAGAGGTTTTCCAGCAACCTTGTTCCTGTTTCTGAACACGGGCAGGGATCCCTTTGGTGTACTCACTGACCACTCCCAGATGAGCCACGGCTCTGTCTGGACTGTGTCTGGGGAGGGTGTGGCGGGTGACATGATGAGACAGACGTGCAGTGGAAACCCTCAGGACAGAGGTATGCTGGAAAGTTCACAAGGCGCATTGGCTGCAGACCCTCTCACGCCCACCTTAGAATTCCGAATGTGTTTTCCTCCGTCAGGTCATTGTCCAGGTCTGCTGTTCCTCATAGTTTTCTCAGTGCCTCATTCTGTGCATGAGAAATCCCAGTAAAAATCGAGAGGGGAAACAATGCAAAATAGAACCGTACACTCAGAAATGGTTAACACGGCAAATAGTATGTTTTACAACAATTAGAATAATTTTAAAAAGCCGCGATTATTAAAAAACCGAGTAGGAGGGACCTAGGGACCTCTATTCATGATTTGACATCCAATTTAGAGAGGCCAGAGTCCGGGAAGCTCCCTGCCAGGAGTCCAGTCCTTTTTTTCCTTTTTCTCTGCTGGGTGGGTAGGTTTCAAAACTCCACTAGAATCGAAATGCTTTTGCTTCCTGCCCTGACCCCGCCCAAAGGCCCCAGGTGGGTATCAGGTTGACTGTTCCTCAAGGCGGGGGCCTCCCTCCTGGGAGATTCGGTGGAGCTCTTTGAGATCTCTCTGCCTTTGGCAGCATCACAGGCGTGGGCTGGGAGAGCACGGAGCCCGCCACTTGCCCAGGCCTGTTCATGCATGCCCGAGTCTGGCTGTCATCCCAGCCGCCCTGGCTGCTGTCGCTTGGTCTTCCTGAGGGCCCCCAGGCCTTCCAGGCATTGTCTTGAGCCATGAGTTGGACGGGGAGGACCTGGGTGTGCGTGGGAGCTGGCTGGTGGTGAGAGCGCACCGCTGCCTCTGCGCTGCGCAGCTGCGGCCCCGGGCAGGTGCAGACCGGAGAGCCAAGGACGAACCCAATCCTGCGCTGCCCTCTGCTGGGGACCCAGATGCTGGCTGGCCCCGAGCTCAGAAAGCAAAGGGGGCCCCACCAAGCCAGGGTCCTCAAAGGGGTGCGTCTAGTCCCCAAGGCCCCATGCAGTCTCTTAGCCGTCACCCCGCAGGGGCCCCAGGGTTTCTCGCTGGCCCGCCACGCCCTCTGTGCAGGCTCAGGCTGGCACGTACCCAGCCATTCTAGGTGGCTAAGACTGTGCTCTCTTGCCTAAGGGCCAAGTGAGCGCGAACTGTCCCCCTGGGGTGGCGGCTGCCGCAGGCTGTGCCTTCCTGGGCTCCTTTGCCGACATTGCTACCTGCTCCGTTTCCTTTCCAAAGCACAGGTCTCAGCGCCGGCCCACTATCATTCCCCCTTTGTTGCAAGAGGTTCTGAAGGACCCTCCTGCCCCCAGATCATTCATTCCCGTCTGACTTTGTAGCCCGACAGATCTTTCCAGAACATTAATTTGATTCTGTCATGCCCTGGCCTGACCCCCTTCAAAGTCTGTCAATTGCCAAGAGGGTTATTACAAAACTTAGCATGAAATACAAAGCCCTTCAGATCTGGTTCCTGCTTCCCTTCCACCTTCAACCCCAGCCTTATGGTCTCTTAGTCCCTTATCTTCCTGTCCTGACAAGAGGCGAGGCCTCTGGAGCCACACAGCCGAGTCCTCTCCCAACTCTACTGTTTTTGACTTTGGCCAAATTCATTCTCGCTCTCTCGCTCTCTCGCTCTCTCGCTCTCTCGCTCTCTCGCTCTCTCGCTCTCTCGCTCTCTCGCTCTCTCGCTCTCTCGC
>NW_016107370.1:1850840-1853329 GCF_001604975.1 Cebus imitator | reverse complement strand
ATCTTAAAAACAAAAACAAAAAAACTGGTAATCAGTTAAAATAGCTGCCTTTTTTTTTGTTTGTTTTTGAGACAAAGTCTCACTCTGTCACCCAGGCTGGAGTGCAGTGGCACGATCTTGGCTCACTGCAACCTCCGCCTCCTAGGTTCAGGCAATTCTCCTGCCTCAGCCTCCTGAGTAGCTGGGATTACAGGCATGTGTCACCACGCCCAGCTAATTTTTGTATTTTTAGTAGAGACAAGGTTTCACCATGTTGGTCAGGCTGGTCTCAAACTCTTGACCTCGTGATCATCCTGCCTTGGCCTCCCAAAGTGTTGAGATTACAGGCATGAGCCACCGCGCCCAGCCAAAACAGCTGACTTAAGCATCTGCAGTGGTGACTTCCACCTCAATTCCTGGCTCCATATTGATGGAAGTCACCTGCTTAACAATCTCAGAAGGATTGTGCAAGTCAGTGCGTCGCTTGTGGATTCTCGTCTGGAAACAATCCCATGTCTTAGAACCTTCACCACGAGGAGTTTTTCTTGTAATGATTCTCAAAGCCTTGGCATTCCAACCGGTCCTTTCACTTTGAGATTCTTTTCCTTTGCTCCTCTGATCACATCAGCACACACCTTCTCCAGGGATTTTACGTTGCGGCTTGTTAGAGTGATTGGAATTCGGTGAATTGCCACCTCCGGCTCCACAGGTGTTTTTCCAGTATCCTTAGAAGCCATGGCGGCTGTGGGCTTCCTGACCGACTTGCTCCTCGGTGAGAGCGCACAGCGGTGAGTCAGGAGCAGGAGCATGTGGACCAACAATCCGCAACAGCTACGACCGCGTCTTCCTCAAAGAACCCCCTCATTTATTCTCTGTCAACATCCACTGAGTGCAGGGACTGTCGGGGACACATGATCTTTGCCCACGGAGCTTAGAGTGGAAGGCGGCAAAAGCACATTTAAAATTCTACAATGATAAATGGAGAAAAATGCTGGGGAAGAAAGCGACAGGCTGCCAAGAAGGGGAGCGAGGTGGGAACTGGAAGAGGGGTCTGCAGGGGTGCTTCAGAAAAGGTTCTTTGAATGCCAGCACACTGAGGCCACATGGAAACTTGGACAAAGATGGTTTTTGTTTGTTTTCAGGAGAAAAGAGTTGGGATTGAAACAGTTCCAGAGTTAGTAAAAGTGGGCCAGGTGCGGTGGCTCATGCCTGTAATCCCAGCACTTTGGGAGGCCAAGGTGGGTGGATCCCTTTATTCTAGGACTTGAAGACCAGCCTGGGCAACATAGTGAGACCCCCATGTCTACAAAAATTTAAAAATTAGCCAGGCATAGCAGCACATGCTTGTGGTCCCAGCTACTCGGGAGACTGAGGTGTGAGGATCACTTGAGCTCTGTGCGATCGTACTTCTGCACTTGAGCCGGGTGACCGAGTGAGACCCTGTCTAAAACAGAATTAGTAAACGTGGCAAAGTAGATGGCCAGGTAGACGCAGAGATGGTTCACACAGGCTCTGTTCTGGCAATTTAGATGGGAGCAGAGAAAATGGCAGGTGCTAGAGCAGGCAGGACTGGCTCCTTGTTAAATTAAGAATTTAGGACCAGGTGCAGTGGCTCACACGTGTAATCCCAGCACTTTGGGAGGCTGAGGCGGACGAATCACGAGGTCAGGAGTTTGAGACCAGCCTGGCCAACATGGTGAAACCCTGTCTCTACTGAAAATACAAAAAATTAGCTGGGTGTCGGGGTGGGCGCCTGTAATCCCAGCTAGTTGGGAGGCTGAGGCAGGAGAATCGCTGAGCTTGAGGGGCGGAGTTTGCTCGGATTACAGGCACGTGCCACTGCCACCTGGCCGAGATTGCACTCCATCCCTGGCAACAGAATGAGACTCCATCTCAAAAAAAAAACAAAACACAAAAAAGAAAAAACAAAAACAAAAACAAAAAAGACGAACAACAACAACAAAAACAAAACAAAAAGCTAAGAATTTAAAAACCATGACGACAGAGTGTGAAAACAGGCACAGGGCCCCGTGTGTCTGCAAAGGTCTCATGCCCGCCAGGCTGGCTCTGACAGCATGCCTGTGTACCAGTGAGAATAATTTGTCAAAAAGAGGTGTATTGATTATATTAGAGAGAAAATAACCAAAGAAATGAAATTTGGGAAAGACAAAAGACAAAGAGATGGAGAAGCTGGGCGCGGTGGCTCAGGCCTGTAGTCCCAGCACTTTGGGAGGCTGAGGTGGGGAGGATCACTTAAGCCCAGGAGGTTGCAACCAGCCTGGGTGACATAGCAAGACCCTGTCTACAAAAACAAAAATAGCTGGGCATGGTAACCTGTGCTTGTAGTCCAGCTACTTGGGAGGCTGAGGTGGGAGGATTGAGGCCAGGAGGTTGAGGCTGCAGTGAGCTATGATTTTTTTTTTTTGAGACAGAGTTTCGCTCTTGTTACCCAGGCTGGAGTGCAATGGCGCGATCTCGGCTCACTGCAACCTCCGCCTCCTGGGTTCAGG